>NW_024065956.1:229521-334304 GCF_011947395.1 Colletotrichum karsti
CCCCTTTAGTGGACTGAGCTCTACGATATGTATATCAGCGGGATAGTGATGCGTCACTTCCAGACACCACCACATAGTATCAATCTATGCTGTTCCCCTCCAAGCGGCGCCGGACGATGAACGAAATCCCCGAGTCGAGAATGATGCTGTCGCGGCGATGCCTGCCGCGTGGGGAGAAGCAGATTCCGGCGACAATAGAACCATTCGACTTCAGGTATATACTGTTGAGCCCATTGAGTTCTTGACCACGGGGTTGGATCTCTTCGTTCCCTGGATGGACGAACAGCCTGGCGCGCCCGAACAAGACAACTCGGATTGTGGTGGGCCAGACGAAACAGCTGGCTCTGGTTGCTGATTCGCGATTTGGTGTTGACGGCGTGAAGAGCCCCAAGAGCCCCAAATCTAGAGAGGGGTTGTCGAACTCGGCAATTTCCATGCTCAGGTACTCGGTGCCTTGGATGTTACAGTCCAGGTACTGCAGGTCCACCAACATGTCAAGACTCGTGTTGCTGGCGCCCTTCTTGAAGTGTTTCTCGTTGCCGTTGTCGTTGAATGTAGACTTATCTTTATCAACAACGAGTTGATCCCGCTCCCGTCTCAACTGTTCCAGTGCTGATCTTGATGTGTCTTCAGCATCTCGAAGGTTCCATGGCCACTCCGCCAGGATGCGTCATCGTCACATGGGGTAAAGGTCTTTCCGTAGGTCTTGAAGAGGGTTTTACCTTATGGCAGGCATCACCTCCCTGCCACGATCTGGGTGCTCTCCATGGTAAAGGATACCCTGGGTAAGGTGTATGTTATAAGACTACCGACGTGGTGTGCAATCATGTCGCGCCTTCTAACCGATCAGTAATTGAGGGCCAGCTTGGTGACAGACTCGACAACGGAAGAGGATGATTCTTTGATGTGCTGTCCGGCTTGGCTTGATTTGTATCATCTTATGTCTAACGGACCAGAGGGAAATGAAGATTCTTCATCATGGTCTGGATCACTCTCCCTTCGACATCCCTTCTCTTGATCGCCATGCAATTTAGAATCTCGGTGACTGGAACTAGAGGAAGGTAGCGGGTCATCACGAAGAAGATCGTCAGTATGTACATCCACGCATCCAACATCCGCAACATCCTCACCAGAACCGGTGACGAGATAGATCTTTGTAGGATTGGTGTTGTTACCAGAGTTTCTTGACATCGTGATGAGGGGCTTGACCTCGTCGGCGAGCCAATTCTCAACACCATGAGCGATCCCAGTTGACGACAAGAGTGCGATGGTCAACTCGCCGAGTAATCACAGTTCTTTTCTTGCAGTCCTGCTTGAGTCCGAGTTTATTTCAGCTCCTTTCACTCGGTGAGGGCATCAAAACCCTGCGATCTGGTCGTGGCCGTCGAGAAAGTGTTCGATTCCAGATCCAGGGCACCGCATCGAGCTTGGCCCATGCGATCCGGATGTCTCTGTGAACTGATTCAACCGTCTCTCCAGATACGTCGCAGCTTTGTGTTTTGCCGTATGCGCTGCCTGTACTTCCTCCAGATCAAGTGCCACCTCGAAGATGAATTCGTTTGTTGTGCTTGATGTGATGAGTTGCGCCGCCAGAGACTTGAGCGGCGAAAACTTATGGTATTCCCCTACTCACAATACTGCAACCTCCTCCACCGCATCTTCATAAATATGACTTCTTTATTCTCAAGTGACGGTGGCTCTCTCACCTGACTGATGAACATGTCATGGGCAAAAGACCCTGGCGGGTGGGGAGGGGGCGCCGCCGGACGACAGAGACGGATCAGACCGGCGTGGAGGCGGACATTTACGTGAGCAACGAACGCCGGAAGAGAACGTCAATAAGTAACATGAGGACCGTGGTATGTCGTATCTGGCTGGGCGTTGGAGTGGCACCAGATTTGCTGGCTGGTATATCTGTTGTATATTTGAGTAGCCCAGAGCTGGTTTCACCTCGCGGGACCTACGAGGACTATCAACGTTCGCGTCTACAAAGAGACAACGCTTTCTACTGACGATACGTAGACTTCATCTCGCCTACATCCATGTTTGAACTATTGAAACAATACAAGCGTCAAAGACCCTAGCCCGGTATTTGTTACATTCTCTTGGTCATGCAGAGTGTCGAATCACGCGTGATGTAATAAACGAGGCGGAGTGCCCTGTCAATACTCGAGCAGGAGAAACTCAATGACGTCCATGAAAGACCCGGATTGCCCACCATCAGAGCTAGAAAATGCACATTGCGGAAGCGGAAAGTTTCAGGTATTGGTACGCCAGACTGCACAACAGAGCCAGTCGCCCCTCTCACTTACCAACTATAGCACTGTCCACGCCATGACGTTAGAGTCCATCGGACATCTCGACAACGATCCGGGTCAAATATCGACAGAATTGGCCCAAAAGGTCTGCTTGCTGAGCATGTCATGAAGCTTAGACGTCCGCTCCCGAACGTGAGTCGTCGCGCGGTGAACGGCAGTGAGATGAGCGGACCTTTCGATCAAGGCGTCCTGTTTGTCGACCAGAAGATACATATACCGCAATGGGCATAACATTACGTGGACGATAAGCTTGAGTATATCCAGTGGCAGGCTCCCTTGAGGGCGTTGACGACCGTTGTCAACCCGCGAAATCCGGTCGGTGAGCCCCATGGCCTAATCCAACGTAACTTCGAGGTGGAAACACCAGGGCTATGCCTAAAACCTTCCTTGGTGCCGACAAGAAGTCGGGGCAGAGAAGGTCTAGACCTTAAGGGGGACAAATCAGAAAAGACATATGGCCATGTCATGGGCGAACAAGCGGTAGGAGCTCAGTGACAGGTCGTGAATATGGAGGACGAGCAAACCTTAGAGCCGACGAGTCGTTGCATGACCTGGAGCTGACTCCCGAGTTCGACCTCTCGATGGAAAGTGGGCCGCAAATGCAATCAAAGGATCAGGATCAGCACGCCATGTGATACGGTATGTATTGTCTAGTAAGCCCATCTCTTCGATTTAGACACGACATCAACGATGCCATGGTTTGCGGTGAAGCTGAGAGAAGGTCTAATACTCCGATACAGGAAGCGGGAAGATTTCCCGCCACATTAAACCTTTCTCATCCGCCACGCGCACAGCAAAACCTCTAGCATTGGCCTCAATACCAGTGATGTCGCGCCAAAGCCAGCAAAGCTCTGAATATACAGCTGACAACAACATGGCTTGGACCCAACCTTCGGTCATGAAGCACCTTCGCGTTTGAGCTCTTTCTCTTGTGTCGACGATGAAGTGAAGGAGCGAGTCCAAACTGATTCGCGTGATCTCGAGTCGCGAGCCGGCGGAGAACTGCCCGCAACATGCGACGGGGTACACGGCGGATTGAAGATTGATGCGGAGGATCTGCTTCATGCAGTCCGGACTTTGGATGTAAGATGGTGAATCGAACGTAGACGATGACAGGTCGCTTGAATCAGGAAGCCCAGCTGGCGGGTTGAAAAGTTGCAGGACGAGAGGAGTGTTGTGACACCACGGGAAAGCCACTTTGTCTTCGATTTCGGCCGGTCGGTCGGGATGGAAAGAACAATGGTAAAGGCACAAGACTGGTCCGCTGGATCGAAGCCCACGGTAGACGCAAGAGCCTACACAGGCTTGGATCTCGGTGTTGCGTCGTCAAACCGACGCCTCTCCTTGCCAGCCAGCAGAGCAATCTCAATTGCAATGGGTCCTGATTCCGGTCCACGGTGACCGGACGTAGATGCCTCCACCAGCATCCAATAAGGGTTCTCTCCCTGACCAAGTGTACGAACATGTTGTCGAGCGCGCCCTGACCCTAAGGTTGACGAGAAGCTCTCAGAGATGGACCTGGCTAATGGTTGGGAGGCTCAAGCCGCGGAAAGCCACCTTGGAAGGCTTGTGACCTCGTCGACAGGGCCCTTCGGCTCTTCGACTTGGCGGAGAAATCGACGACCCTCATATCCTCGCCGCCTTCGGCATGCTGGAACATTCTTTCGCTTTCGTGCTCGATACGTGTAGGCTGGTCAATATGCCTTGCTTCCTGGCGAGGAGAAAGAGTACACGGAAGTGCGCGCAAGGCCGTCATGTTCTCGCCGTATTCCCTGCCCACGACATTCAGGTCGGGAATCGCGGTGGACTAGATGAGACTGTCAGCCAAGTTCTAACACTGTTGCAGGGGGCATGACTCTACCATTGCGGCGTCGATTTGGCACTTCAAAAGGCGAATGATCTGAATGCGGCGATGATCGGAGGTGATAACCGGAGGCCATGATCGGGAGGCCTTGGTCTGGGGAGTTGTTCTCGGAGATCAAAAGCACCGCATGGCGAGAAGAAGCGAATGGACGTACGGGTTTCCCATGTGGCGGGGAAACACCATCATGGTAATCTAGACCATTGGATTCAGCCAGGGTTGGACCGAGGGGAAGTTGGCAAACGCTGCCACTGGCTCGACAACATGAGCCGCAAAGGAAGACGTTAAGTTGCAGAATCAAGCTCCGCCGCGTGTTGAAGGCTTTCAGAGCGACTTCGACATCTCGTGATGCTCGAGATAGAAATGGTTGGCAATTTTCCACATGGGTCTTGTGCAGAGACATCGGTGCAAGAGGTGGACATTGTCACTCTGAGCTGTATGAGGTCTTGAATCCAGCGCCGGTCGGCCGGCATGCTTGTTGATCTGGATCCAAGAGAAAACAGCCGGAGGTCGGCATGATGCCAGCCATGAAACGTGGCTGCATATTCATGCGCGAACCACCGCGGCTCCCATCTAAAGGAGGGATCCATTCGATCCGGACGAGAGGAGTCGGGAGACAGAGCTGGTAGTCTGGGCTGTTGCTCGAACCGGTCGCGACGAATCGGCCCAGTAGGCATGATCAACAGCCATAGGCCTCTTTCTCTGTTGATATCGGTATGCCGTACCCCATGTTGCAGACTTGCGATTACCGACAACATCAGGTGTTTTCAGTAGAAAGTCTCATCTTAAGCCCTCCGTTCCAACTGCCACGGCCACCTCAAGCAGGAGGGCATTCCACCAAACTTCAGGCATGGCTGCTGACGTTGGGTCTGCATTTCAGCGGCGAGCCCAGCTTCCCCCTCTCTTGCAAAGGCACTTCGTCTTTCTTCCAAGTCTAACCCTCTCGAGGATCGTCCACGACTCCGTGGAACTCAAGCGCATGGGTTTCAGCGTAACGTGATGGCAGGCTTCAACGAGTACGAGAGGCAAAGGTGTTTGCCTGGCGGCTGCAGACGTCACCGATTGCGTCTTGCTCACAGCGAGCCCGTTGTCAACGGTTCCATCTGTCGTTCTCTGCGCCATTGTATTGCGGCCTCGTCCGGTTGGCCTCTCGTTCGTCTCTTCACGTGATCGCCTGGTTCGCCTGGTTCGTCTTGCATTCATGCCTCGCGCCGTTTACGGCATTCGCCTTGTCCGGTCCGTAGATGTGTCTTCGGCGTCCTCGCCTGGTACTGTTGGAAGCTTGTGCTTGCTGCTTAAGACACATTGATTAGCGCTAAACACCGCTCACACAAGGTTAAACGATCACTTACCATCTGTCTGATTCTTCCCCGGTCGTCTCGTCTGTCTTGGCCTCGTTGGTCGGTTTCGTTGGTTGGCCTCGGTTCGAGGTCTTCGTCTTCACGTTCGGTTATCAGAAGCCCGCTTTCCTCAATCATTGCCGCTTGGGTGGTCAACATTTCAGCCCGAGTCAGTCATCTTGATAGGCAGCCACGTACAGATTTCTTCGGGCGGGCCACTCTTCTTCTTCAAGCGTCAATGGAACGGGCATGGCGAAACGTGCTCCCAGGCGTATTTACAACAGCGCCGTGCAAGGGTCTTCTCCTTCTGTCGTATTCTCTCGGCAAAGTAATCTCTTCGCACCGGAGTTTGCTCAAGGTCTCCGAAGTGGCGGTCTGGTCATCGGCAACTTTATGCTCGATCTGGAAGGCTGGCTCAAGTCGTCGTGTAAACAAGGCAACGTAACAGACCCACGGGGCCACGGGTCGAATTCGAAGAGGGAGTTTGCGAAGAGGACAGGAGTGCTGCGTTGAAAGTGGAAGATGAGCGGTCATTGCTGAAATCGACTGGAACGGGTGCTGGATGTCTGACAGCTTGGGCGAGCATCGTTTACTTGCAACGAATCGGGCCAGCCAACGTGTTCGCAATGTTCGTGTGGTGAAATATCCCGACGGGGATGCGGGAGACGAGGACAGAGTCGAAACTGGAGAGAGGGAGGAGAGGCGGAGCAAGATGCTGAGTATAGACAAGCCGGTGTGCCTTGTCGTCGAGGGCTGTGTGCAGCTCTCCCATCCGCTTCGGAGTCCGTTTGTTCGTTCTCCCGACACTTAAGTTGCCGGTGAGCTGAACTTGAGGGTTCAAATCAACAGATGTTGCGCGGCTACGTCGCGGATCGGTTCCCGGTGCTTCGCTTCGCAGGTATCGACAGGCGAACGTCACCGTACGACGTCAGGAAGCGACCCAAGCTAATGGGCCTTCTCCGCTATGGTGAGGTGGCTCATGGCGACAGTTCGGGATTATAATCAATGGATGGTTGCCGCTGAGGAAAGAATGCATTTGTGGCTGTGGATTGTAGTCTGCCCAGCTTGCATGCGACTTGTGCGGACGCGTACTCCGGCCAGCGGCACCAGCAGGGTTGATTCCACGTCGGCGGCACGTTCAGCGGGAATGTCGATCGCTTTCCTTATCGTCCTCATGCTCGACGAAAACTTGAACTCTTGGGCTTCGTGTAGTGCCGCTGTCATCTGTAAGTTGCAACAACACAGCTCGCGGGTGCCCTGCCATTTTGTCGAATGGTGTCATGTTGGCGCTCATGAGGAGACGTCAGGACTGTCGACATGTGTCTCGGGGCACCCGTGACGAAGAAAGCAGACAATCGGTTTCCGGCAAGGGGAAGGGAGGTTCGCAATGTACCGGAGCTTTTCGAAGCCGGCGTCGGTGGTGTCGCATGCGGCTTCAGGTTCGGGAGGGAGTATCTCGGGGCTCAGTGAGTGTACACGGAGACGGGGGCTCGTGGTTTCTGCCGCGGGTATTGAGGATAGCAGACCGGTCAGAGAGGGGATATCTTCGACATTATCATGTTCAAAGACACAGAGCTGATTCCTCCGCCGCCCAGGAGGCCGCCAACGTCTCGTACAAGGCCAACAAGATGGTAAGAGGTGCGACGGAGTACACAAGAGAGTGCCGTTGTAGGGCCATCCCGATTGTCGCACATCCATAGATTAGGTCGGTGGATTCTGAAAGGAGAACATAGATGTTGTCACAGGGCTGACGATCAGGATTCGAGGTCCATGTCCTTGGAGAAGAACATCAAATCAATCGAGCCGAAGGCCTCGAATAGACCCTTTCTTTCTGTGACAGGATGGCGAGGACGATTGAGCGCTGAGGTGATGGCAGGCATGCCGAGCCGGAGAGTTCGATGAGCAGCGACGTGATGAGCGAAACCGTGTAGCATGGTCATGCGTCAACGAGGTTGGCGGCAGGAGATGAGGGCGGTCGATAGCAGCTGCGGCATCATCGGCATGATGGCTTTGGTGGAGAATTTTGGCGAAAAGAGTATCGGGGTTGAAAGGCGTGGAGTCGCGAACGATATCTAGGTAGTGAAACCGAGTTCAAAGGCATCCTCCCGCCCGAGGACGTCCTGATCGCCCGAGAAGCATACTTCAAGTCCCTTCAGCCGTCAGGCGTCATCAAGCTGGGCACAGCCCGCGCGTCTCCGTCGTGCGCCATGTGACGCATGGGTACGTGGCCTTGATGGAGTAAACGGAGTGACTGTGATGAATAGGGAGAGTTGGGCCACGAGTCGGGCGGTATGGTAGTTTGGCGAGGAGAGAGGCAGCGAGATCTTGGATATTGTCATTTCGTTGGGCCTTTGGAGTCGACAGGCCTTCGGGCTTTCGGAGTCGGGGTTGGGTTGCGTGCTAAGATTGAGGGAGAAACCTGGGAAGATGGCGAGGTTCGGGGAAAAAAAAAAAAAAAACTTCGACTAATGGCGGTAGAGTAACTCACACGATGGACAAGCACCAATTTCGGCATGGCCATTGATGTGCTGATGTTGATGTGGTGGTAAAAGAGCACCTCCCTCATTGGCGATCGAACCGACAAACAGAGAGGGAACATTGGTGGCACTGGCCACACTCAAAATCAATCGCCGGAGTCAAACGCCAGAACTGCGAGGTGGGCGTCTTGCTTACCTAAGGTAATATGACGTCAATCTACATCCACCGCCCAATCGTGGCACCTAGCGCCCCCCGACGGGGGCGCTAGTTCTGTCCGCGCTGCACCGCAGCCGCTAAAAGCAGGCGGGGGTCCCCTGCGGCTCAGCAGCGCAATTGCCGCACCGCAGGTTTTGGCTGTTCTGGGGCCCGCTATTGAAGCCCGTGCTTTCTTCCGACATAAGCAAATGCAATACGCTGCGCAATATAATATAGCCACCCTTATAATCTAGCTATTAATATTATCTTATTATACCTAATAAGTATATATTTAATATTTAATATTCTAAAAAAATAAAACTCTATCTTAATAAGCTTTATAATATATATAGTAATATACTTATAAATAGCTTTACTTAAGGTTAGAGGAAGTAAAACCTTAATAAGGAATATTAATCTATAAGAAATTATCCCTTTTATTATTAAGATTATATTATAATCTTTTTTTTTTATCTCTTATTTTATTTACTTAAAATATCTTCTTTTTATATTTTTAGCTTTATATTAATTAATATTAATATTCTTATTAATATAATTATTAACTCTAACTATTAGCTTTAACCCTTAAATACTATTAAGAATAATTACCCCTCTTACTTAAAGTATATTAAAAATTATTTAAAGATATATTATATTAAGAATATTATAATAGATATTATTTTATTAAAAGAATAAATAATTTAAGAATATTATATTACTTATATAACGCTATAAAGGTATTAAAACTAATATATAGCTTAAATAGTAATTAAAATAGAGAAAGAGCTATTAATAATATTCTATATATTATAATATAATAAGCTATATAATAACTTTAAGCTTAATTTATTTAATACTCTAATAATAATAAGATAATATATAGAGATATTAGTTAGGATCTAAATATATTAAATATAAGGTTAATAGTTTCTATAGATATACTAAGTATAATTAGGCTTAAATTAATCCTTATTATTAAATAATAGCGCTAATATAGGAAAGGTAATATATAATTCTTCTAATATGAGTGTTGCTTTGATTTCTTTCCGTCTCCCGAACTCACTTGCGACCATCACCAACTGGAGGCATCTCCGTGAGCGGTCCAAAAGCGTCATCAAACACACCTGGCCAAGTGTTCCAGACTACAGTACATCGTTCGTTCGTCTCATCCCTACAATTTCTCATCCGGCCCCTGGATCGAGACGACTTGCATCCCAAGACTCCACCTCAACCGGCTCCGGTCGGGCGATGGGACGGATCCCAGGCCCCGGCCAAAACTTCGCATGCTTTCGAGGGTCAACGCAGGCGACTTGCTGGTGTCGAGACATCTGTTGCAGCTCATTTTCGAACGATCATCGTCCTACATAGCAACGGCACCTTCCCAGAAGTACGTCAACAGAGGCGCAGCCTGCATGCCGCCTGCAGGCAGCAGGATGAGCTGGCGACCCGCCGACCCGCCGGCGGAGCAACGCAAAGATGACCGAGAGAAGGCTTGCACCTCACGACATTATGTTCGCGGAGTTTCTGCCGATCAACAACCAACGCTCTCCCCTTCTCGATATTTTCGACATCGCCACGCGAATCACATTCCTCTGCGATGCCACTTTGCGACTTCTGCTCCCAACTTCCTATCGAGCGCTCTCTCACCGCAGACGGAATCGTCCGGTTGGAAGTCTTGGGGCCAGGCCAAACTATTCAGTATGTGGGAGATCATCGCGGCGCTTGCGCCCTGTGCTCTTTGGTTCATCAAGCCATTTCACGAGAAAGACCCGACTTCCTTCAGCCAGAGTTTTCAGCTTGCAAAGTGCAATTGTGCCCTTCCGGTCCATTGGGCAACGACTTCACCTTTCGCCTGGAAAGTCGCAAAGATTGCCATAACTTGGTTTTCAATCGAATCGAAGATGCTCCAGGCCGTATCAGGAGTCTCTCTGCCGACCGAGACATTCCCCAGGTCAGCAGGAGTCGGCTGGATACATGCAAGAAACAACACAAACAATGCCATCACTCTTGGTCATCGGAAACGTCATCGAGTCTCAACCTCAGACTCATTGATGTACGTCGATGGTGTCTTGTCGAGTCTGAAAGCTTTCCATCTTCAGCAGACCGCAGATACGCCGCACTGAGCTACGTCTGGGACAAACCGCCATGGGTGATGATGACGGCTGTCAACCTCCCCCAATTCTGCCTAGAAGGCAAGCTCCGCGATGCTGGCCTACCGAAGACAATCACCGACGCGGTGCGGCTCACCGAGGAGATGGGAATACCTTATCTCTGGGTTGATGCATTGTGCATCATCCAGGAGGGCGACGGAGGAGTCGACAAGGCAAGGCAGATCCCGAAGATGGACGCGGTGTACGGCCTAGCAGAGGTCACCATCGTCCAAGCCAGCGGTCAAGACAGCAAATGCCCTTTGCTTGGATTTGGCGACGACTCCGCACCGCTGAGACAGATCGAAGCTGAATTGAAGCCTGGTCTTCGGGTCGGTCTCCAGTTGACCGGCTTCGACGACAAGCAGAAGGCCTCTTCTACGTGGATTGGTCGAGCGTGGACATTCCAAGAAGCGGTGTTGTCCCCACGCCTTTTGATCTTCCACAATGGCCAGGTCACTTGGGAATGCCGCGAAGCAGTTTGGTGCGAAGACATGTCGACCGAACCGGACAACACCCCCAAGCCAACCGAGTACACGATGGAGAATGGCGTCACGATCCCACTTTCCGCAGAGACGCCCACCTTCAAGCCCCAGTTCGGCTCCCAAATGCTGCCAGTCGAGGCGTCTCAGCTCCAAGACAACCAACAAGTGCTTCGAAGCCTACCGTACGTCGATTTCAAAGGCCGTCGCGACCACATCTCGAGGTACGAGGGTGCTGTACAGGAATACACCAGCCGTGAGATGTCGTACTGGAGCGACAAACTGAATGCTTTCGCAGGCCTCGGCGCATTTCACGAAAGGCAGATGGGCACCGGACTGGTCTTTGGGCTGCCTTCGAACCAGCTCGACATGGCACTGCTGTGGTCTGCGGCGGACGGCCCATCGCTGGACAGATTGCCCGAGTTTCCGAGCTGGTCATGGGCGGGCTGGAAGGGCGCTGTGCGCTACCTCTCCCAGAACCCCGTTTCGCTGTCGCCCACGTGCAACTTCTGGGTAGTGGACAAGGACACGCGTGCTTCCTGTGATGGGAAGATGCTGGTAAAACGCCTCACGCAGGCTTGGGAGGCCGAAGACTACATTCCGCACGATCGCCCGCTTCAGGTCCGCCCCATCAACGCTGGAGATCGATAACTTTACACTCAAGTCGGTGTTACTGGGACCTTGGCCCGCTCAATAACACAACACCTGGCGCCCGACACGGACTTCAGCCGATGTCTCTGCTTCGATGCCCATCACTCTGACGCGTCGAAGTTCAGCATCAAGGACGGCCGCAGACTGGTGTTCAACAAAACCGGAAGAACCGTCGGCGGCATTGCTTTGGACGAGCCGTTGGATGCTACTACTGGCCTCGTCGCGGACATGGAGCTCGTCGTGCTCAACCTCTGCACGACTGGCCAGAGGTTGAACAGGCCTGGGGAAGACTACTTTCCTGAGTTTCTCTTTCCCAATCCTGATGTCAACGGTGTCATGGTGATCGCGGGCAAGGCGTCTAGGGCCAACGAGGCAGCCATGGACTGGTGCCGTTTCCTTCTTGTGAAGAAGAAGGCCGATGGGAGTGTGGAGCGAAAGGGAGTTGGCGATATGACCAGGGCGGCTTTGGATGCGGCTGGCGTAACGCAGAAAATGTGCTTCCTGACATGACCGTCTGGCGCGATTGACATGACAACATACCAAAATGCACGTCATCACATGCGCAAGGACATAAATAGTTGTCCCTTCGTTCGGCTAGGTAAGTTGAATGAAAACGGCATTTGATAATCGCGCATGTCTTTGGTCGATACACTCTCACGGCCATGTCTCCAGGGTCCCTAGGCTTTTGGTGGGAGAAAATAACATTCGGGACCAGCTCCGGCGAAGTGTGGGGCCATCCGCCCGCCGACCGGCCCCTTGAGTGGGGTACCTTAGACGGAACCGACCGCTGCCCGCTGGTTGCCAGAATTGTGCTGTGTCACGGCCGCATATGCCAGCTCAGAGTAAAGAGCAATCCACCCCACACACTGTCATTCCAGGAGATGTGACAAGGTCGGAAAATATGCCACAATCCAACAAGGTGCGTGACGTTCTTATAAGGCGTTTCACGCACGATTCGACAAGGTTGCAGAGGCTGAAACCGCGCCACCTCGCGAGAGACAACCCAATATGTACGGCCTTGCACAAGGAAACTGGCACATACGACCATACCCACTGGAGAACTCGGGATCCCGTCCGCTCTCCCATAGATAAGCCAGTGAGGGCCGGATTAGTAGTTGGGTCGGTGACGACCAGCGAATACCTGGTGTTGTATGTCTTTTTGCGCCTGGCTTTTAGTCTGTTCGGTTGGGTATAATGGGCCCCGCCTGGTCGCGACCGTGACTTTTAGTGGAGGATGACAAAGTCCCGGGGCCACGCGACCGACCATTTTGACTCTTAAGATGAGATTTACTTAGGAATTAGATGAGTGCAAGGTCTGTATTATTTTTTCTGAGGCATTTTGCTTAAGTTGTCATTTACATCAATGCAACGTCAACATCGTCGCATACTGCATTGAGGTCAATGCGACTTTTACGCATGCGCACAACGCCTGTCTCTAGACACATTCATGCGATCACGACCAGATCTCATTGTGAACTCTCACTCGTGTCTTAAAGATTACAGACCGGCTTTGCTGTACACCCCTATCTATAGAGGACAAGAAAAGTGCAATCTAATTTTGTTATTCTTCTAGCCTCCTTCTCAGTCTCATCTCATCGCTCATCTTATCGCTCATCTCATCGCTCATCTCATCGCTCATCTCATCGCTCATCTCATCGCTCATCTCATCGCTCATCTCATCGTTCATCTCATCGCTCATCTCATCGCTCACGTCTAATGCATCACCTTTCCCTATATCCGTAAAGCCCTTCTCGTTCAGGTTATGAGCTAAGACTGTCAGGACCGTTGTAGAAGCGGATAGTGATTAGACTCCGTTGCCGCTGACCAAGCGGCATTAACCATCCAGACCATCCTACATCATTGCAAAACTGGGACTGATTACGTAAGACCACGTCTCTTCAATTCCCAGCATATGAAACCTCTATTGTAGTTGTTCAAGCGGACGGGAGATCGTCTCGCCGCTGATAAAGCGGCACCAACGATCCAAAACACCCGATATTATTGCAAAACTGGGAGTTGTTCCTCAGAGAACCGTCCTAACCTTGAAAGTGATCACGGAAGACCGGCTTTTTCAATTTCCGGCAGACGAGATATCCAGGGCGCCACTGGAAGGCTCCACTCTCTATCTTGACAATTCCAGTTGTGTGATTCACCACCATCGTCTTGATTTGTGGATACGCTCCGTATCTCCGCGGGAACGGGGAGGCCGTGGTCCGTCCTCCGGCTTGAAAGACCGATTCCCCGTGATTGTGCTCTATAGATGGGTTGCTGTAGAAGAGAGAAAAGATTTATCAGTGAAGGGTCGGCTAATTCTCACATTTAATCAGCAGGCAACATCTACGCCTCTCAGTCAACTCTCACAACCAAGTTTGACCACGCTGTGCATGATGGCTTTGTTCGTAGAATCGTCGGCGGTTCTGCGCTTCATCAACGCGCATCCACTCCAACTCTTAGCTGCCCTCGGTGTCTTTGGGGCAGCATGGGCAGTGATCGTCGCCATGTATCGCCTATGGTTCCATCCCTTGGCGAAATTTCCCGGACCAAAAGCTGCAGCTTTGTCAGAGGGCTGGCTTGCTCGAGCTTCCATCGGCGACTACGTGGAGAAACGTCTCGACAAACTTCACGATAAATATGGTGGGTTTGAATATCGATCACCTTGCAAACCGTCCTCGCAGCTTTCAGTCCTAACCTCGTTCATTAATAGGTGCTCACGCTATTCGGATCGCTCCTAATGAATTGCACATCCGGGATCCTGAGCTGTACTCGACTATCTACAGCCAAAACACCACTTTTTATAAGCCTGATTCTTTCTATCAATGTTTCAACATGCCACACTCCTTGACCACCGAGCTGGATGCTGGCGAACATCGCAGCCTGCGTCGTGCTGTCAATCCGTACTTTTCAAAGCGGGCTGTCGAGCAGTTGAGCTCTATCGTTTTGGACAAACTCCACAAGCTTGAAAGCAAGTTGCGGCGGTTCAATGGGAAGGAATTTGATGCGCATGATGCGGCTAGGTAAGAGGTTCAGGAGCGGTGATCTTTATCCATGGCGCAGTAGCTAACTGCTTTTTCCCTTCTTTTTCTCCTTTGGCAGGTGTTTGACTGTTGAGCTCATCTCAGACTACGCATTTAGACTGGACGTCAATACAATCGAAGCCTCCAAAGACACATTCGAGGCAGAGTTCCTCCACATTTTCAATGTTGCGTCGGGTGCTCAGCCTATCATGCTATTCCATCCCACCCTCTCCCGTCTCAAATTCCTCCTTCCGCGGCCCTTGTTGCTCGCAGTCGACGCTAATATTGCGCAACTGCTGAAGCTTGGACAAGTAAGGAAACTCACCTACCTGATCGAAACCGAATGAATAATCTGGCTCACATACTATGAAAGTTTGCTGTAGACTGCATCAAAAACTACCACCGCAACAAGAACGAAAAAGGACATGCGAAGTTCGATCATCCCGTGATCTTCGACAGTCTTGAGGACAGGACAGATGCCCACAAGGGATCTATCGCAGCGGAGTTTCTTGTTGCCGGGTCTGACACTAGTGCCTTAACCATCACCTATGCCTTGTACTACATCACGGCAAACCCAACGATCAGAGAAAAGCTGATGAAAGAGCTGCTCGAGGTCATGCCAACTGCGGATACTAACCCAACTCTGAACCAGTTAGAGCAGCTCCCTTACCTTGTAAGCGCTCCCAAGCAAATTCAAGTTTAATTATCTAACACCGCTCGCAGACCGGCGTCGTGAAGGAATGCCTCCGTATGGCGTGCCCCGTCCCGGGAAGGCTGCCTAGGATTGTGCCCAATGACAAGCCCCTGATTGTCGATGGGAAGGTCGTTCCTCCTGGCGTAAGTTCTTAAACTACCTCCGGCAGTGCGGATCTTCGTGCTGACGCGCGAGAAAAGACCTTAGTTGGCATGTCGGCATACAACATGCATTTTTCGGAGAGTCTTTGGGGCCCCGACGTCAACGAATTCAATCCCGACCGGTGGCTCGGCGCATCAGGCCGCGGACTTGACCACTGGCTGGCTCCATTCTCCAAAGGATCGCGTGCTTGTATTGGGCAAAAGTAAGTAAAGCTTCTCCATCTTCTCGAACCTGATTGCTGATACCTATCGTCTTTAGTCTGGCGACAGCAGAGATCTACATGGCCGTTGCCTGTCTATTCCGGCGATTTAACTTCAGTCTTCCCCCAGGCGCGAAACTGGGCGATAAATGCGACCACTTTACCGTCTTCCTTAGCCAGCCCGGTTTGCCTTTGAGTTGCAAGCCGAAGCTGAAGTAATGGGGGATATCTCCCCTTGGATGACACGCGCTTTTTCTTTGCGATTCGCGGACCCCTAGAAGTCCGCATGCTTTAGTTTCACTTAGTCTTACTTCAATTTTACATCGTCTGAATCGGGTACATTGATTAATATACTTAGTCTCTGTTGATGAATCTTAATATGTATCCTTACTCGGTATGAACAGCATTTCCTCGGCTCTTATATGAGAGCGATGACCCACCTGCTGGAACACCGCATTTCGGTATCGTCTCACGGGCTCATATGCGAGTATGTGGATCTACATCCGTTGCATCAGAGGTGCCATTGATGCAGCCGTCACTGATAATCCCTGCAGCCATGTGTTAGACGTGGAAGCATCTACATTGATGGATGAGGTACGGGACGAGTTGCGGCAGTCGACATGTCAAAGATTCCATCCGAATAACGATCTCACGAATGAAGAGAGTGGGGTTCTTCAGCGAGATACAGACAGGTCAATACCAACGCCCCGATGAGACACTCATTTGGACTTAGGGTCCGGCGAGTTGCCCAGCCAGGGCTTTGAGAATAAGGTGGCTGGGCTCGCGTCATAGCGGGGGTTCATGAAGGGTCTTATCTCGGGATGCGTTCCCCGGAGCGACAACATGGAAAATGCAATGCTCGATTACAAAGCCACGCCCCCCAAACGCCCCAAGATTGAGGCATGATCCCAAACACATCGCAGGACTGGGCTGCCAAATACCGCAAGGGTTGATCGCGTCAACCTTTCCGGAAGTGGGCACCAATCCGAATCATCCACTAGGACCTACCCGAGCAAACACGGTTATGAGAAGAAATATGAAGCTCATAGGCACTTTCGCACCGACGTACAACATGATCTGTGAAGTCGGAAGGCTTAGCCGAGACAAAGTCTTGCCAAGCCAACTCAACCGAGCGGTGGTTGGTCACATTGAAGCATTCAATCGAGTAAATCGTCATTTACATACTGCGCAGTGCATAAAACAACCCTGGGCCTTCGAACCCCATTGAAATGCAGTAGGCAACATTGAACAAGGGCTTTTTGGTCATCGTCCGGTGGGCGCCGCCCCCGGGTCCACAAATCGTCCGGGCCGGGCCGGGAGATAATTGGGGTTCACATCGGCTCCCTCTCCCGTAAACAAGACCCATTATAACTGAACCACAAAATTCGCGATTGGTCAAAAAAAGATCAGCTTCCATTGATTGGCTGCGACTCCGCACTCGAACTTTTTGTTGGCGGCGACGGTCAGCCCGGAAGCCGAGGTTGCAAAAGAGCAAGGACGAGGAAACTGAAAGCAGAGGCTGGGGCGGAAATTTCGCTTCGCAATTGCCTTCGTACGGATTCATCTCTGTATCATGCAGGGGCTTTTACACGTGGCAGGCTCAGCTTCCATCCGACATGACCGCCCGACATGTTTTAACAACAAGGTCGGGGCGGTGAGAAGACCCCTGTATTGTGTGGATGCCAACGAACGATTTTCGGTGGGTTTTTAGACGTGAAAAACCAATGTCACTGGCCTTCTGCTTGTTGAAGGAGTTCGCTCCACACGACTGCAGAACACGCTTGACGTGTCTTGGGCAAGCTGGCTGAACCAGAAATTATTGCCTAATGCCATCGTGAATGTGATATTAGCTCATCCGAACAGTCCTTAAATCAACGAGGCGAGAAAATGGGAATGGTAGAACTCACACATCAGAAACGCGAGGACATCCATCACAAGAAACAAGTTGAAGAACCATGACCAACGACCAGGCAGCCCAGAAGAACTTTGGCACCATCTCGCCCCCAAAGAAGATCAACACGTACGAGATCTTTCTACGAAACCTCAAATTCAGCGTACCGAGCGAGCATGCAACCCCGGGCGAAGTGCGTCTGTGGCTTCTTCAGCTCCTCAAAAATCGCAAGGTCGACCTTGTCAATGGACCAAGCTCGTTTGCATCGGGGTGGAATGGCGCTGAGCTGCATTCCATGCACCCGAACCACATATTCGGCTGCTTCACATCCCATGGGGTCAGCCCGCAAACTGCCCACCTGGTTGCTGGGGATGTTGCAGAATGTCTCGAGGTAATCCTTGTCAACCTTGACGTTCTTGTTTTCACGTTGAGCTGATCATGGGCATTTGTTTTAGGACTATCGAATCAGACGGACCGCTTGTTTGGCCGCTGGCCAAGACTGGGTATCCAATGAGCCGTACGATGAGCTCGAAGACTACGTCGATTGCGAAAGCCAGCCCCTGCTCGGACAGGCCGAGGGACCGAGTCTTGCCCACGCGAAGAGAAGAAAAACCTGGATCATCATCTTGGTCATCTTCATTCTACTTCTCATCATTTCATCTGGTGTCCTTGCTTGGTGGTTGATATGAAAGGCGGTTATGCCAATTCAACTATTGAAACAAGCATCGATGAAGTCAGACCTCTCCATCCTTTCGTGATGGCGTGTCCCCCGGCATTGCGAACATGCTCCCAGCAAAAAGACTGAATGGATGTGTTTTGGATTGTCTGGAGAGGGCTGCCACCGGCCGGGAGTCGAAGTCGTCACTTTTGCGACCAAGAAGTCTGCTTGCTCTGAACAGCAGCAGCCGCCATCGCTCATGGGATGTGTTTCCATTCTCGAGACATTGTCATATAAAGTGACCGACACTCACCAGAAGGCTGTTTGTCTGGTGAGTACGTCGACTAGGCTTTTCGTCATGTCAAGAGGTGGATAGACTCAGGGAGGCAAGACTGACACAGCTATTAGTTGAGCCAGCTATTGGGCCCTCTCAATCTGTTTATGGCTGTGCGAACTTGTCTTCGAAGAAGGAAGTGAGTGAGGTTGAGGAGCAGGAAAGGTTACGCAATGGGATTCCAAGCCGATGAGTTTGACATTCATGTTTCATAGAGTCATTGAGCATGAGGCTTATCTTTCATCAAAACATGTAGTCCAAAGGTCGTAATTTTGTCTCGCTTCATACGTCAAATCTTATCATCCAAGCCTCCAGTCTAATTCGTATGATGTCTGGACGTAGTATCTCACTACCTTCCGTGCTTGGAATGAAAAACGTTTCATGTAACCCGTTTAGTATGGTGTTGACGATGATTTGATTCACGGCAGTCAGGCTGAGATTGAACTTCAAGGGTTGAGGATTGCGTTCGCGAGGACTCTAGGAGTACTCGTCCTGTCGCTGAGGAAGCCAAGAATCATAGACCGAAATGGTGACACAGCAAATGGTAGTAGAGTCCACAAACATGATGGTTTACAAGCCTTGTGCACAGGACAACCATGAAAAGCCACAGGAATCAGCCCCGAAAAGATCTCTTTAGCACTATGACCAAGCCATGGTCCTTTGAATGATTAGTATTACCCATTCAGACTCTTTTCCTGTGAGAAGTGGACCGTCTGGAGACACCCAACACCCCATGACCCGAAGGGTCCGGTCATGGGTTGCACGAGGCAGGCTCGCATGTTTGGCAGTGACCGAGCTCTTACCCCAAGCGCGCAGCCCGGACATGTTGCCATTCGGAATGGCGTGTTTCCTATATCTTGGAGCGACGTTGAGCGTGGAAGCGATGCCACATCGAGGAAAGTCACACCAAACCGATCAGAGAACAGGGCGGCGCGGGCCGGACCGACCCCACTGCGGAGCCCCACTTCCGGATTGCCCGAGCGTTCGGCGGCGCTGACCGGACTCAAGTTGCCGAGCTCTAGCATCCCGTCCCGGCCATCTGCCCAACCCACACGGCGACCGAGCGGCACATCGGGCCCCGTGGGCATTACTGCGAGGTTCCCCGCCACGAGTCTTGTTCTTGGGAGAAGATATCACCGACTACTTCCGGCGAGGTACAGCATGGCTGTCAAGGGCAACGTGGGAAGGCTGATGCTGTAGACTACCATATTTCCAGTCTGTCCGGCGGCTTGACAGATCTCCTATCGGCCAATTAATGGTGCTTCGCTCAAAATCGGATATCACAGGGACTATTGATATCCGGGATTTCAAGGTTGCCTGAAATCTGCCCAAATACTGTTGGACTGGGTAAGGGTTGACTCATCAACATTATGCTGCGTGCGCGGCGCCAAGGTTTTTGAGGCCTGAGAGTTTGGGCCCGTCCAGAGTCAGTAACAACGTGGGCGGGTGGTCGGATCCAGGCCAACTCAACCCGTCGAGCGGTCAGGTCTTGTGGCACGTAACATCCAGCGGGATCGTGATTTAGCAGGGGAGACATGCTTCATGAGTAATTTGAAGCTGCTCGAGATGATATTGAATCAGTCGGAGTGGCACTAAGAGGGACCGCGGTGCCGCGCAACATTCTTTTCATCGCGTCGACAAGCAGCATAACCTCGACGACGACCGCCGTTGTGTAATAGGAAAGCGTTTTCTCAAATCTTGAGGGCCTTGGAACGATTTCTCTACGCTCCCTAAGGTGGTATGTACCTGGACTGAGTCTCCTTCTCGTGATCTACGGACTACTTCTGTGTTTCACTGTCTTCCTGTGAAAGCCCCCCGTTGCATTCGACTCAACTCCATCAAGCCTCACTCTTGAGGTTTTTCCTTGATATTTTTGCATCATCTTGATCAAAATATCAAGCGAGTCGTACTTGTAGAGTTCCATTTTGGACCTTGATTACCCTTGCGGCAATACATCCTCCGCATTTCGCTCTGCTGTGCTGTGTTGAGGTGGAAATGAAGCCTGCACGGAAGTCTGTGTTGCAATCTCTTCACGGAAGGAGCGATTGAAGTTGAGCTTTATAGAGAGTACCTTCCGTTTCTACCACAACCGAGGCCTTCGCTTGGATCCTTCTTATTTCTTCCACCCGGATGGCTCATGCCCTCGGCAACGTCACCTTTCAACCGAAACATCACCGCAGAAACTTCCACTTCACACATCGTCGTCAAACTCGCAACACGTCAAAATGGTCAAAGCCGAAATGTTCTACCAGTGCCCTGTCGCCGAGTGTCGGAGTGCCGTTATGGCTAACTGCGGTCCGCTATGCGTTACTCACAAACGCGATGAGACCTTTGGGAAACTCCTCCTTATCGATCACACGAAGATCGGCATCCCGTGGGTCGGCCAAAGCAGGCGCGAGGGCAAGAGCTCAACCAAGGAAGACAACGAAGATGCCGAAGACTTGGATATGCTCAATCAGGCAATCCCTTCCGCCAAAGAGAATACTCCAGTGGCCCGGAAGGACACATCTAAGCTGCCGATGGCATGTTCGATCAAGGAGTGCAACAACCCGGTCGTGACCTCAACCCAGACGCGGTGCGTTGATCATCTTCCGAAGAATCGGGGTATTCAATACGGTGTACCCCTGACTTCCCGCCAGGCCGCGAAGATCGCGTACGGTAAGTTTTGATCCTTCCAAGATCTAAGGATTCTGCGTGCTGACCTGTTGATTTCTGAAAGACAACCACCATCGCGGAGACAATTCGTCAAAAGCTCCCGCTCGACCTCGTCGTAAGTTTCAGCCCTTTCGTACCCATCCAAGTGCTGCCTGCTAACATGTTTCTGTTTGAAGGTGAGGGCCGCGACCGACCTCCGTCGCCCGAGAGCAAGAGACGGAGGCTGCAATGAGAATGGCTTCTTATTCGAAAGAGTCTATGGCAAGGACAAAACACCAGGCGAGAAATTGAAGTTGGCAACCGAGATAACACAGTGGCACGAGACGTAAAGAAAACGGGCTATTGCAAGTACTTGATATACGGTCAATAGAAAGTTGATGAAAGTTTCACCAAATCTTCCCATACGAAGAGCATTGAGATGGCAGTATTCGTTCAATGAACAATTGCGTTCGGTATCACATCGGCAAGAGTAGTTGCCGATTTCGATCAGTTCAGAGTCCAGTGTTGCTGTGAGCTGCTCTGACGCACATGTATATGAAATGAGAAGACAACCAGCGGGTGGCAAATTGATAGGATGAACAATTATGGATGCAACATGGGATCCAGCGCGAGATGCACCTCATGCTCTGCCCTATCCTGGGCGTCATTAGTACCTCAAGGTGTTTGCCCGAAATGAAGTCGTCTCATCAGTATGTGTGTGTTGGGCGGCATACTCAACACGGACTTTCGCGGGGCGAACCGACTTCAATTGTGAGGCCCGGAGCCGGATTTCCGGCATCAGTACGGCAGAGGCGGAACGAACACCCGGCAAGTCTACTGGAGGTCTATCCTTTCAACCAGCGGGTTTCATATGTTCCTCAACTGTGTGAGTGCTGAGTAAAGAAAGGAACGATGACTTATGCTATTTTGCTGCACGGTATTGCAACATCTCCATGGATGCCTCATGTTGACATCCGAAAGGGAGGGAAAATAATTTGGGTGAAGATGATACCAGCATAGAGACCGGCGCAAAACAAGTTCGAGAGTACATATAAACCAATACCAGTATCAGACCGAGTGAAGTCCATCCTACCTGCGATGTGTTCATGTTAGAGACATCAAATAAATCAACAACGGCATACAACCTACCTGCATTTGAGAAGGTTTACCAACAAAGACGCCGTGTCCAGGGACTTTCGACATCAACCACGACGCCGAGCCATACTTGAAGGAGGTGAGCGCAGCCATGGAGTTGAACAAGTTCTCCTGACTGAAAGTTGATTAGTACCAAGATACAAATACACCAACTTTGCCCACGCTGTTGATGGTGACAGTGCAGCATACCCACTACGATGAATCTCTGCCTCCCGTACCAAGCAGATACCAGTCTCGTCAAAGGCGGCAACGCAAGTGTACCAACACAATATAAAGGCTTCTCAAACTCACCGATCTTGTGTTGAAAGCGCATCCAAACTCAGCTCAGCCATAAGTTAAAGCCAAGTCGCGGGCGTCGTTCATGGGGGGACATCAACTGCATCGAGTCTTGACTTCGGAAACGCTCTCCCGACTCGGCGAAACCGGAGCTGGGTCAGTGTGATTAGCGTCCATGATTCATGTCGAGATTCTCAGAAGAAGATTTAAATGCGGCGGTGCACGGCCTGAATGGTCGTGGGAACCAGAAGAGTGACAGGATATTCCTTGGGACAAGCGAATATCGAGGTATTGGAACTTCGCTCTTCCTCGATCTCGTTGTCCATCCCATCTTGGAGTGCTTCGTCGTACCGGGTACATGGATGAGTTGCTCCCTGACTCGGCATATGCCTCGAAGCCCATGGCCGAGCCTGTCTTCGGATGGCCCATCTTCTGGCCGCGTTCAACGGGTAAACTGAGAACTCAGTCAATGATGCTCATGCTTCGAAAATGTTGAGTCTGCGAGGGGCGTTCGGGAAACCTGTACCATCACAGTGTTGGTTCTGCCACATGCCCCCGCATGCGCGCGTTTGAATGGTCCAAATCACGTCATGTGTACGACATCTTCCGTACAGTAAAGAGATTAACTGCGAATGGTTGACCTTCGTCTTGGATTTGGAGGGTAGGACCATGGATTTTCGTTCATGTCATGAAGAGACGGGCCTCCGACAAAATCGGCATTCAAGACTGGGCAGAGTACAGTTCAGAAGTGACGGAGACGATAGAGAATGTGCCAAGGGGGACAACAACAGCAGTAACAATAAGGACATTCATGACAATATTGCGGTCACATCCACGAGAAGTACGTTCATAGCCTGGTGTCTCCACCAACGCTGGACGGATTCCGCGCTTGAACGTGAACGAGATTCACTGCCCACGACAAGTTTTTGTTCGACGACGAGAGATATGAAATGGCGCACCCCCAGCAACACATGCAAATGAGACAACCCCGACGCCATAACGGTCCAAGATGGTACGTCCAGTAGTAGTAAATCTCTTGGCGGAGCCCTCGTTAGAGAGAGTTGAGGTACATGAGGGTCGCATCGGCTGCCAACCAAGCTATAACCCACTAGATTCGAGTTTCTAATGACTTATGCTAGTGATTAATTGCAGAAATATTCACTTATAGTTTGTAATAGTGTTAGGTTGATCTTAATTTGAGGATATATAGCCCTTAATAAGGAGGTCCGCCTTATTAAGTATATAACTATATCACCCTTATAGGATAATATTATATAGATATATACCCTCTTAGCTCCTCTAAACCCCTATTATCCTATATACCTATCTCCTCTATATATCTTACTAATTAGACTATTCTCTTTATATTTTTATTATTAAGTCTTTTATACTTAATAACTAAGCTTTATTTATTTAATAAGAGCTACTCTATAGAGGTATTCTTCTAGAGGTTTATTTATATATTTATATATATATATAGAATATCTTAAAGTTGTTTTCTTTTTAATTTTATTATTATTAAGCTATAATATTAATTAAGTTTAAATATAAACCTTATAAGCTTTATATATTATTTAGGGAACTATTTAAAATTAATCTTTAAAGGTATAAACTTAAGCTTTTAGAGTATTTATATTACTTTATTATTTAAGCTATTTTTAATATTATTTTTTATATATTTAATATATTAAAGCTTAAAAACTTTTTAAAACTTATTTATAAAAAATATAATATATTTTATAATAGTTTTTAAGTTAATTAAAATTTAAAACGTTATATTAATTATTTAGTTACTAAAAGTCTCTTAATATAATATATATATAGCTAGAGATATTAATAAGGATAAAGATTCTTTAAGTTACTAAAGGGGGCTTTATTAGTCTTTTAGTAATTTATATCTATTAGAAATACCCTTTAAGGTTATTATAACCTTAATAGTTAAGGCTATTTATAACTAAATAAGCTAAAAACTTAGCTAAAAAGGCTTTATATATCTATAGGGTTTATAAACTTTTATTATATTAAGTATTAAGTATTATAATTATATTACGTTATATAGAAAGTTATTTTATTATATAGCTTAATATAAGTGTTTTTTCTTTTTTTTTATAGCTTATAATGTCCTTATTTCTTCTAAATTTCTTCTTTTAAGGATGTGTGTCTAGGAAGGCGTGTCGGCAAGCCGGCAGCACTTTGGTTTCGGTTTGGACACACACCTCTTCACAAATGGAGGCCGGTGTGTGACTATAATTCCAACTTTAAGCTCCTCCACGTGGTCGGGTGATGCGTGCTCTTGAAGAATTGTCTGCGTGACGGTAAAGACCAACGAGGGCTCGCAAAGCCGAAGTAACGGCTCTTGGCCATGGACGGTGTTCGATTGTGAAGAATGCAGACGTGGGCGAGGCGCTGCTTGATGGTGGACGAGAGTGAGAACTATGAATGTCGTTGAAGATGGTGTTCAGTCCCAGCGGTGGAATGGATGGAAACGGTAGGAGTGATGAGCCAGAATCGGCGGAAAGAGTACACATACCTAGACTGGAAGGAGATGGCCTGGTGCCCTTGACATCTGCACCTTCGGCGGCAGCGTAGGATGGTACATTCATACGGCTAGTCAAGGAATGCGCAACCTTCTTCCGAGAGAACCAATCCGTTGACCATCCTGTCCTCGTCCAACTTCACACTATCCCCTACCATCACAAGCTTCCGACTCCAAACCATTTACGGCAACAACAGGCGTTTGAATCACAATTACGCAGTCATTGTAACGGCGTTGCAGCAATTCAACATGTCTGGAACACAACCTATGGACAGTGCCGCCCCCGACGGCATGCCGATCGACCAGATCAGCCCGGCCGCCCCCGACATGGCGCAGAATGACCACATCATACCGGCCGCCCCCGATATCGCGGAGAACAACCATGACATCTCGGCATTCCCAGACTCCATGCAGAACGACCAAGCCGTGTTGGACAGACGACGCCGCTTGATGGATATCAACACGGAGCTGTTCATAGTGGCAGATAATGCACAAGACGCTGAGTCGGCCACTACCTGCTCCTTACTCCTGGAGATCATGGATCGAGCGTCGAAACTCTCTGCATGGGTGGTTTGGAATGATTCCGCCCAAGAGACATTGGATGAAAATATCAAGGAGCACGGCGGAGGCTTGACGTTGGAGAGGGTTCAAAGCCTCGCGGAGGGAATGGAAACGGACGGCGAGACGTATGAAGAGACCATACAGCGCCATTTGACGACACTTGAGGAGGCACTTGAAGCCGTGGAGAAGCGTCTTGCTCGCGAGAGTACGGCGTCCGATCAGGATCAGCCGCAAGTCGAGGATGACACGGAAGCCTTGGAGTCGCTGTGGAAGAGGCTTGAGGCGATCGATCTGGTTATGTGATGGAACGTACAATGGAAGACAGGGGCTGGAGTTGGGAAACGACGGGTCAAGTTTCTGGTTGGTGCCGACACCGTCAGATTGGGGATAGGCTTTGGGGCATTTGGAACCGGCGACTCCTCTCGGAAGATCGACGTCATCGTGAACACCGTCCACGAACGAGTTGTGTAGAGTAATGAGTATGTCACTACCCTCGTCGCCGCATTAGTTCATGCCTTTCTTCGTGGAGTGGTATTTGCTTTTGATTACGCTTCCGAGTATGTATTTGATCCGCTTTGTATCCAGTTCCCCTCGCCAGAATGCCCAACCATACCACCATCACACACAAGCTCTCGCCGTTGACGCACCCTGTACCAACACCTTATTTCTTGGGGAGCAGTGGTAGGCTTCCGTTGGCCTGCAGCTTATTGATAATCCAATCCCCAACGTCCATCTCCATCTCTAAGCAACTAAATCCCATTTTCCCAAAACGTTCAACCGCTTATTTCAGGCAGTCAGACATGACCTTATTTATAGCTTTAATCCCCTTCCTAGTCTCAACCTAGAGCCTTTCTTCAAAATCCGTGATAATATTCTCTAGATTCGCATTATACTTAGCGACCAATTCCAATCGAACCTACAACTCGGACGGTGATTTATCACCCGTATGCCGTCCAGCGCATATCGCCAACACAGCGTTCATGGCATCGTCAGCTATCGTTGTCAAGTTGAACAATTATTCAGCTCTAATGAAGTCGGATACCAACGCATTTAATTCGGTCCATAGCTTAACGGCGCCCGGGGTATGGCGAGCATTATAGGATGGAGTAACAGCTAAAAGCCAGGTCGTTATTGCTTTGCTGCTATATAAGTTCAGCATAGTGGGGCTTTTCTTATAATACTCCTCAATCTTCTTAGGTGTCGAGAGTTCCTCCTTAGAGGACTACGCGTCTTAAGACTCGTTATACGTAGAGCCATTCTTCATGGGTACGGGGCCACAGTCCGGTAGGACGGCTCTTATCCAATCCACATATGAAGACTTAGCGCATATCCTGACGTGGTTGTCGAACGCAGCAGCCAGTTCCGGGTTTTACTTATTAGTAATATCGACGTAGTAGCCAGAGAAGTTCTCCTAGATCGCTTCCAAAACCCGATATCTCACGTCCTCAAGATCGAACTAGTGGGATGCAACGGCATCAATTCGATCCAAGATCTTGCAAATGGATTGCACCATGCTAGGCCCGGTTGCCATGTTGTGTGGTGATATTGGCTTTTGGGATATGATCTATTGGAGAGGTTTACGTCCAAAATAGTCGGTCTAGTGTTGCTGTTGAGAGATAGATACAGTTGTTGATGTTGATGTTGTTGTCGTTGTTTTCGGTGAAGTGGGAACGGACTGGGACACCTGCAGATGGAACTCCTGTGAGGTGAGCCTTCCAAAGCTATCAGGTGCCATCTTATGCCGACTACCTCGCCCCTGCCAGCGTAACCTCTCATAAATGTAGCTCTTTCTTAGATTGGAACTTGGCTGGGACGAATACTCCCAGCCGGCCAGGGCTGTGCGTGAGGCCAGGCGCGGCTCAGCGGGGTGCCTGATCAATTGACCCCGACAGCAGGACGTGTCATCCCGCCTTCTGATCACAACCATCGACGGTCTATGCTGCCAAACCTGTTATTCGGGTTCTCTGGTTTCCATAGGAGTATGCACTAGTCGAGAAATTGAGAGTCTCTTTGGCCTGAGGCCTGCTCCATTGCTCCACTGGGGGTTTTGGCGTGCTGGGGGCAAATGTATGAGTCTCGTTGTGAGGGTCTAGAAAGCCCTTTCGAGGTCGGAAGCTCGTGATGATCGGTCCTGTTGAGGGCAAGCCAGTTCAGTCTTGCACTCAAGATGGGCGTTCCGTGATAGGCATGGGCTGAGAATACGCTAGGAATGGGGTCTTTTTGATCAGGGAAGACTACACTTAATTCCAGACCTGTTCAGTGATCCTTTCTCAAGGCAGCGGCATACAAAGAACGTTGCGTAGATCAAGATCACTGTTATGCCTCGCATCCAGTGACAGATCTCCCATCCAGAAGAGATTGAGTAACCACAGGGTGAAATGGAAAAGTACTGGTGCCCCCGCCATCGCGAGATACTTCAAATACCAAATTGCAGCGATGATTCGCCTTCGTCTTCGTTGCTGCGTTTCCAGTAGAGCTTCCTGAAATGCAACGCAAACCGCAAAGGCCACCACAGCTTTTTGCTCGAGGTCACCTCCCCGGCGTCCAAAGATCAACGAAGTCCCTCTCGTCCGACAGGTCCCACTCCAAAGGTGTTGGTTGCCAGCCAACAAGGAGACAAATACCAAACTGCATTCTCCGTTTCCTCGCCATTTCCGTGACATTTCAATGCTCTTCCTGCACCCCTTTCCTACCGCGACCCTCTGAAGACGGCGCGGGACGAGGAGCGTGCCAACAGGATGTTCAACGACGTGGTTAACTGACTCCACTATGACACCGACGGCGGCGAGTGCCTTACACACCGGTTCGGGGAGGAAACGGTCGGCCGAGAAACATAGGCAAACGGCGCGCCGCATATCAATACCGCAGCATCGTCTACCAGTGTTGTTGAAGCAAGAAGACTCTTCAGTAAGAGGCTGTCGACGTCGGCCAGTCTATCCGGATACTTTGCGTCTCCTCGTGTCATCTGGGGGTTGAACAGGACGTAGTTGAATACACTTACGTCGAGGGTGGTCGAGAGAGAGATGGCCTGGCACGTCTTCGCGGTCAGATCCAGGTTTCTTTTGTGACGTTGAAGAACAACAACCGTCTTTTCGCCCTGCCAACCGAGCAGAAGCAACGAGATGGCCTTGAACAGACCTTAGCGGGGGGTTGTCCTTTGCGGTGCGAAGCTGCTGACACCATGGGTGCACAGCGCGGAGGTGGCAGTAGCGACATCCATGTGCAGAGCTCCTGACTTGGTGCCAGCTCTTGGACGAAGGTAGGTAGAATTTCTTCACCAGTTTCCGTGAAGAAGCCCCGAGAAGGTGAAGACGGAAAAGGAAGATGGAAAGGCAGGAACGGAGTGAGGACAGGACACCAATGACTGGAAGATCAAGAAGGGAAGGTGAGACGAGGAAGGATGAACGCTGAAGGAAAAGATGGGGAGGCACCATTTTCAAAGCCGCAGAATCCGGTGCATCTTCACCTTCCCGTAAATGAAGTTGCGTCATTGGAAATGGTTCCTTCGTCTCCTATGATCCAACAGCCGGAAGGGGCTTTTTTGCTTCATGGTACCTGCCTCATAGGATTTGACCCCGAGGTAGTGCATCCTCGGTCGCTCAGAACCCGGTTTCGATATGTTTGTGGCATGAGAATTGAGTCCCGTCCCCAACGGGCGCTGCGCTCGTTTTTCCTCCTGAAAACTCGTGATGAGGCAGCAGATGCGCTCAAGGCGTGAAGTGGTTGCGGCCTGGGCTTGACGATCTGGACTGCAGTGGGTGGGGCCGGGACGGGGGATGCACCGGGGTTCTGCCGATTGATACGACGACAGCTCACGCGCCTGCCGTGCGCCTCGGTGGACGCTTTTGCAAAAGTGGCTTCAGCGGAATGCCCCGGGCTGAGGGAGGCAGCCACCTTGGGGTCTCTTTTGGGTGGCAGTCACGATGGGCGCAATCTGGAGAAGGAAGGCGTCACAGCCCATGTGACTGCCACTTTTCGGTGGTCGCAGCTGCCGTGACCAGATTATCGGGTCACATCTGGAAGGCTTGACGGTTGGCGGTTGGCATGCACCTGCCGGCAGAAGTGGCCACCAAGGACAACACGTGAGCTTCCACGTCAGGCACCAGCGCAGGTTTGAAGTCCCCCGAGAAGCTTCGCTGTCTGGAGACCGACGGCATCTTGACTTCCCCTCAACAAACCACGCCGCCGTTATCCACCGGTCCATCGAGTTTTCATCCCCTCTACATCTCAGATCACGGCCGGTATGCCTCGCAGCACAATGCAGCCACCCTTATCTTCTTTTGCTCCATTCTCTATCACGCCTTACCCCAAGCCACACACGTCAACAACAAAAGCAAGCAAGCACCCAAGAAGGCCAAGGTTGACTCTGGCCAGATCGCCGATGCACTCATCGACCTCTCCAAAGACATACGCAAAGATCACGAAAAACTTTGCATGCACGCTCTCAAGTCCACCACGCCGGCTGCACCACACTCCGCAGTCAGCTATGACCAACAAGCGCTTCCCCGTCCGTCGGCTGCATTCCCCACGAACTCCTCGTTCTCCAGCTTTCAATATCACCAGCGCTACAAGAGCAGTAAGAATGCCCAGAACGGTGTATTCCTTTCCGATCTCCACAACCATGATCTCAAACGGACGCGGACGCGGCCTACGAATTCTTGCGTCACCAAGTCTTGTCGCCCGGAAAGGATAGGCTTTGCTTGAGGCACTTCAGCCTGAAACTCATGTTGCGGCCAATGCCTTCACGATAACAGCAGAGACAATCCATCGACTGGGCCGATACGAGTTCAAGCCAAGTTGACAAGAACAAGGCAGGTTGCATTCGCGTTCACATTTCGACGGCACAATGTCTCCGTTCCTGGCTGACAATGATGGTAGGAGTACGCATCCCGAGCCGTCCAACGACTTGCCGATACAGGAAGAAGCATTGAATTTCGTTGAATGGGCGCCGTAACAGGAAACCAAGTACACTGGAGCCGGTCTTTGCCACCAAGATGTTTCTCGCATGCCTAATCTTTGGAGCCAGCCAAGACGGCCCTCACACATGGAGAGCAGCCACTTACTTCAGCAAGCTTGTTGTGTTACAGTCGATGGAGAAGTCGGGGTTTTGGTGGCTTGTCTTGGTGGAGTCTCAGTTGGCTGAGGAATCAAGTCTGCATTCGCCGGCACTATGACTCGTGTCCTTTCGGCTTTCAACACAACGGCGGGAGGTTTCTGTATTCCAAGAGAGTTCGAGTAATGTGACAAGACTTCAAAACGATGTTGACCACGTTGGATGATGAAGTGTACACCCGATCCCGCCACGCCCGTGGCGCAGCTGCTGGCCCGCTGCAGAGTGGGGGGAATTGCTTCGAGCGACAATTGGCGGACACGGCACGCATCCTTCTGGTCATTCATACCTTCGTCACAGCCGGTCTGTGTGCCTTGCGCCCCGACTGTATCCACCCTTCTACCTTCTTGGATATGTTGCCATACCCAAGGCGTACATCGGTCGAACGAAATGTCGAGCTATCCTACCCTTCTCGAAAGCCCGTTAGCCTTTTGGCCTATCACCGATTCATCACGCCATCCATTCTTTTGCGCTCCCGAGATGAACTACCTACACGACTCGATTCCTCGGGCACCGAAGAACCCTTTTTCCAGCTGGATAAACCCGACGAAAGGTTGGCTACGCAGACTCTCATACATCCACAAGTTTCACATCAATGACGATGGCTCTTGAACCCAGAAGTCGAAGAACACCACGAGGGCAGCCATGTTGACTACAGGACTTCAACTGCGGCGCTCTTCTCTTCGATCACACGGACTTCCCATCATGAGCGCCATTCTTCAGGCAACTCCTCACAGCGGAAGGTTCTCTAGATAGAGGTTTCTGCTTGCACTGGTCTCGACGCTTTGATTACGCCATCCTTGCTGCCGTTGGAACTGCAAGGCCATCCTCAATGTCGATAAGACTCCAGGCCAGGTTTGAGCAGTGATGTATCGCTGTCAACCTCACTGAGCTCAGATCAGCCTTCGCCAATGCTTCGAGGCGCTCGTCGTTGTGCGAACCATCTTCGGCGATTCGTTCACCAGTGTCAAGAACCTATACAAGCTCGAGAACTCTCGACAGCGAGCTCCTGCTCCGCTTCTCACAGCATCATACGGCGAGGTCTCCATCCTCTCTTTAGGGGGACTCTTCTGACCTTCCTGGTGCCCAAAAGAGATGTCGACGCCAAGACTAACTTCTCAAGCTGCAAAGCTTTTCCAGCTATGGGTAGCCACAGTCTTATTTATCACGGTTTGTGATTCGTCGAGGACTCAAGGGCAATGTCCATATCCTCACTGTTACCAGCTTCCCAGCAACTAACGCCGTTCTATTAGTTAGTGATCCTACGCCTCCGACCGTAACGTTGCCCAGGGGTCACGGCTCAAGCCACCGGCCAATGCCTTTAACGCGCCAGTATCCACGCCCATAAGGATGGTTCCGCAGTGTGTACATCGAAACGGAAAACCCGATAACAGATCAGAGAACCCCGCGAAAACTGAAGCTGTGAAAGTATCCCAATTCGCCAAGAGACATGGGTGATTGACGGGGAACATGCCTCCTGCCTAAGTTGAATCTTCAGGTGACGGCGGGCGACAAGATTAAGGCTGCGGGACGATTCGCGAGAGGACGTCACCGTGAGGGAAAGGGTTGACAGGACTGCCATCACTAGTTGAGCTGGCTTGAGGACGGATCTAGCGAGTATTTCGCAGCCTGATGGTAATGCCCGTTGCTTCAACCGAGAAGCCTGCTGGTACAAGGCCGCTCAGATACCCAGGTCTCTTTTTGTCGAGTGGCTACCTATCATGCTCGACACCGACCGAGAGTCCCGAAACCAAAGCATACGAGGCCAGATCCCGAGCCAAGAGGAATTCGGGGATCCATTCGGTGCTCTTGAGGAACCAACGCGGGATGCGGCTTCGCTAGACTGAGTAAACCTGGCGAATGGCGTGGCTGAAGGAAAACGATCTTCAGACTGGTTGGGTTAGTACGTGAAGACCAGGCACTGAGCCTTCAAGACCCGATACGCGGAGACCCAATACGTGGAGGCCCGATACGTGGAGAAGCAAAGAGCGAATTTGATCCCGGTGACTGAGTCAACAAGTAATTAGAGGTTAAGGTTATAAAGCATACCGTGGGCGCATGTCTGTTTATCGGGTTACCTTCCACGCGCGTCCTAACAACCGCTGAAACCTGGCCGGCAGATTGATGGCTGCCAACAGCTGGCACCACCAGTTCCGCCAGCCGGTACAGGCCAACTTTCCTTCGCCGTCTTGCCCTCAGTCCCGGCCCGCTTCTTTACCTATTCATTACACGACTAGTGTCGTGCCGTTGTGCCGGCTCTGGTGCCAACTTTCTCCATCATTCTCCAATTCATCGAGGTTTGCCGTTTGTCTTAACTCACCCCAAGGTCACGGGTAATTCGACGGCGGAACAGGTTTTCCGAGATCCGAGACCACGCCGAGGTCGGGTTCTATGTCACCATCCGGAGTCAGGCCCGAACACTCAACATCAGCGACCGCTTCAAACGTCTTCCTTCCAGCCACCTAAACAACAACATTTCGATTCCTGCGGCTCCGTCAGCCGAGAGCGCATCCGAATCAGCTACACACAGCTTCTTCACCGCTGGCGCCTATGTCGCTCTCGCCCCGCGCGCGATTACGCACCAACAGGGCCTCAGCTTTTGACTCTTGACTGCCTTTGACGTCTCCGCGCAGGATTTCCGCCCAGAATCTTTTCTCAGCGAACGGGCTGAATCTTGCCTCAAGACCAGAATCGACGAGAGTTCACGTGTGGTGAGCATCCGTACATCTTGTTTCCTGCCGTTTGCGAGCCTCAGAGCCAGCACTGACACCCGACTTGACCAGACTTTTCACAACCGAACCGTTACCCAAACCGTCACCCGAACCGATTACTACATCTGCGCGCGCAGCGCCCGCGACGCGAACCTCCACCGATACGACAACAACCAGGGACAGTGCAATGCCGCTTACGCTGCGTGGCCACTTCTAGTCGCCCTTGCCCTTTCCCACGTCTTCTGCCTGGATCATCCCTGCCGCACCTAGCTCGTCTACAAGTTGCTCTCTACGATTGCTAGCTGTACGCTTTTGAAAGCGGTGTGGATACCGAGGTCGACAGAAGGGAAGCTATACATATCCTTTGGGCACGATTGACACGGAGTCACCAACTGCATCAAGTCACTTCGGTCTGTCAGTCAGCGAGCCTCCAACCAAGCGAAACGGTGCTGGCTATCCAAGATTCAGGCCCTTTCGCTGTTGCCGCTCCACTGCCTAGCTCTACGGCTCTCTACGTGCGTCTGCATATGAATCCGCAGGACATCTTGTTCTCGTTGCAGCAACAGCGGCATGTAGGCATGCACGAAGAAGACATCTCCTTCATTTACGGCTGCGACGGACATAAGCGCGAGCTGGCAACTAAGGCATGATCGGAAGACACCCGAGGAACTGCTATCTGACTCGCCCATCTTGTCTCCTTGATGCCCGCCATCCGGTCTCGACCCTCGCCCCTCCGACCTCCGCAATCCGCCCTCCACCTACCGCCGAGCTCTTCAACCTGCGTACGACTCTCGTGTGGCATACTCCAGTCATACCGCGGCTCTCTTCCGCGATTCGCCCATCGTCCTCTTCTCTACCCAAGCCGCAGTTCTTCTTGCTTGCGACTTCTTTGTGGCGTATCCTAGCTCTACAGTCTACATCTACCCATGAGCGCTGAACATCGAGCTTTTGTTCCTTTGCGCGACCAGGGTTTGAACTTTGGACTTAATGAAGAAGGGGCACCCATCTTCAACATGATTACGGTCAGCGCCTCGGTCTTTGAGGAACTGACAGCGGCTGGCAGCCGCGATGCCCAGCTGCGCGCCGGCGACAAGAAGACGGAGAACCAGGAGAACACCTTCGAACAGGCCAGGAGCATCCGCAGCGCGTCGGCCGACAAGAAAGCGGCAGGTTGGATGTACGTCGAGGTTGCTATCCTATCTCGGTCCTGCATGACACAATAGCCATCAGAGCAGAAGGTGGCTGCGATGCTCTCCGCTCGTCCTGAATGATGCCGAGCCCGAAACCCGACCCCGGCGCTCAATTGTCTTTGGCCCTCCCTGGGTAATCACATAGAGCGACCTGACTATCCATCGGACACATCTGGAACAACACGGAGTTCTGTGTCAAAAGGGCTCCAAGCAGCTGGGCCCAAGTACGTCCTTCTCGCTGTCACAGACTCTCAATGCTCTCAGGGTAAATATTCACCGAAGATAAATTGTTTCCTCTTTTGCGCCGAATCCCAGCTAACGGTTCTGCAGCATTTCCTCTACAATTTCCTCCGATCGAGGCCTCGGGCCATCCAGCCCAACATAGTGCACAAGATCCCCGCAGAGCGCGCTCTGCGCCGGACAGCTGTACGGAATGATGTCCGCCTTAGACGCAAGAAGAATGGGAGGGAAAAGAGAAGAGGGGTGCGGAGTGATGAAACGAAGATCGGAGCCCATCCATCCGTGGAATGCGTACAGTGAGCCGTCTTGGACGCTCGCCCCCAGTCTCGGGGTCTGCAAGACGACTACCGATGAGTGCGCGCGGGGAACGACTCTGGAGCGATATTGCTTCATAACCGGCCACACGTTCTGCCGATTTTTCTCGCGGCGGTACTCTGGGACCTCGCACTAGCTCAAGGCCATGTCACTACGCAAGTCGTGTCAGGAACTCTTGAAGGCGTAGGAGTGGGCGAAAAGCAAGGCGTCTGGGTCAGGTTCCACATCGGCGAAGTGGGCGATGGAGAGGCTCTGGGTGGCGAGGAGTCAAATCGAACCCATGACCTTTCCGACCAGCTTCACCGATGCTAAGGTCCTCCGCAAGATGCGGCACACCTTTGAGCATTCTGGTATACAACTTGCACCGTACGCAGGGGAGCAACGCCACTAGGAAGAGGGTTGATTCTGACGCCTGGCGGCGGCCAGGATGGCGGACGGACGTGTTCCTGCCATTGGCTATCGAACTGCGGGAGAGTTGACAGTTGACGACTCTACGTACTGGATCCCCAGTGGAAATTCCTTCGCGTCGGCTAGAGTCTGTTCCGGAACAGGGACTGGTCTCACGAGACGTATTGGACCTAGCGGATATAGGTTATTAGGGTGGCTCCTATAAAAAAGCCTAAGGTAGCTCCTATAAAAAAGTATACTATTTAAACTTCTTTATTATTATATTAATTAGGCTAAAACTCTACTTTATATATTATTTACCCTATTATTATTACTATATAGCTATTTCCCCCTTTATATTTTATTATAACCCTTAAGATATTAATTATTTCTCTTTTTTCTTATTAAGCCTCTCTAATAGTATTAAGAATAGCATTTTAATATAAAGTATAAGTTAATATATAAAAATAACTAGCTAAATAGTATTTACTTTAATAAATATTAATTAAAAAGAATTAATATATATTTAATAGAGTTTTATAACTTAACTAAATAATAACATTATTATAAATAGTAATCTTTTAGAGCTATATATTATAGAGGAAAAACTAAATTAATATACTTTTAAAATAATTAAGCCTTTAATATATTATAATACCTTTATTTTTAAAGAAGTATTAAAAAGAGGTCTTATTTTATTTAGTAGTTACTTAAAGGTTATAAAAGCTATTTTTAAAGTTTTAATAAAATATCTAAATAGCTATTAATATAATAATAAGTATTATCTTAAAGGAGTTAAAAAAGCTTAAAAAAGAGAGATAAAAGAGGAAGTTAGCTTATCTCTATTATATAATAACTCTATTAAATAGAGTAATAATATAAAGATTTAAATAAATAAAGCTATTTATAACTACCTTTTAAATAAATTATATACTTAAAGTTTAAATTTTAATAATTTACTTTTAAGTTAAATTAAGAGGAAACTTACTTATTTATAATATTAAAAATAATACTAACTTTATTACTATATTAGGTTAAAATACTAGTTATATAGTATATAAATACGCTTTGCTTATATACCTTAGGACGCAGGTTGTTGACGGCGAGCAGAACCCCTTCTTAGCGATCTCGTGTTTCTGCTTTTTCTTTTGAAAGCAGGTTGTAGTAGCAGAAGCCATTCTCAGGTGTTTCAAATCCTTCACGGGCTCGGTTTTGGATGGCATCCCGGCAGTACGGAGTCGAAGGGGTGGGCTGGCCGCGTTATTTCGGTTGATATCAAGGTTCATACGGAAAGAAAGAAGTATCCGGGAGTGGCCTGGTTACTGTGGCGCTGCCGGGTAGTTCACGGCGGGGCTGTCGATGCACCAATGGGCTGAACACGACGATATGTCCGCGTTTCAGACCCCTCAGCGGTTGCGTGAGAAGTGTCCCAAGGCGCCCCAAACGCACCACACCGTTGCTGACCCTCGTGTCGTGGAGGGTGCGACGTGTAACGATGCTTTGGCATCGGGCTCGCCGGGTGGCGCTCCGCAAACATGGCAGGCCCATGAACAGGGCGCAGGCAATGGATCCCGCCATGGGCTCGTTGTAGATGTAACAAAACGTTTGACTCCTCTGTCCGGGATCGAATGACAACCTGCCCTTTGTGTGTGAGGCTTCGAGGCATACCTCGTTGCCGTTGAATCATCCGATCATCAGTCCAAAACGTTCGTACACCTCAGCTTACAGGTGACAACGGGACGATCCCTGATGCCCACCGAAGACAATGCTCGGGATCTCCTATGTTGTTAGGAAGTCAGTAGTAACAGCCCATCTATGAAACTGGCCGTTTCTCACGCAGAGGGGCCCAACTTCAGGCAAAAGCACTCTCACAATTCGCGGCTAGGCGAAACCCGATAAACTCCCGAACCAGCTCGTGGCACTGTGAAGCTGCGCAACGTGAAATCTGGGTATCTTCGCTAGGGGAGGCGAGATCTCAAGATGCTTCAAGTTTAGATTGGAAGAGTATCTGACAATCCTCAGGATCCGCATCGTTCCGTCACCAACCATTGGCTCCAGTTTCGTGATGTCCATTTGACGATTCTGAACCCCCCGAGAGCCACATGCTTCGTTGGTGGGATGTCCTTAGCCGGCGACTCTGCGAGCGAAGCGGCAGATAATATCATGGAGGCTTGAGTAGAGTGACAGCTCAACTCCTAAGACTAGGCTTACAGAGCATGCCCCAAGTGTTTGTTTGGCCGAGCTGCTTCTCCGCGAGTATCATGAAGTAACGATGACACCACCCCCATGGTTCCGCCCAGCCGGGATCCTCGTAGTTGCGATTCCTGACTTGATTAGCCGTCTCATAACACGTACGTACGTTGAGAGGGCTCTCAGTTCTCGATTCGTGGTCAGCCACATCAACAATACGCACGTATTTGAGTTGGACTATTGAGAAAAACCACGGCGGTTCAGAGGCTTGCCGGCCCAGAATAGATTTGTCATGTCTCCTGCGCAGTCAGCGTCTAGTATCCGCAACCCAGCTTCACATATTCTCAATGAACGTCTTTGTCTATGTCTTGTTTGTATGACGACTTCCTGAATAACACACTCACTCGCCATTCCCACCGACTTTGCTCCTAACCACAGCGTCCGGTCCGTGGCAACAGAGCACAGTCGTTGACAGCCCCCGCCTGCCTTGTGTGAACAGGTAATTGAAGAGATCAAGGGTCGATTGGCGCAAGAGGTGCCAACCCCGCCGAAAATCTGAGTTTCTTATACTTCCAATGATCCGGGTTCCAACAGGGAAAGGTCATATTCTGGCATATCACTCGTCAAATGATTGGAATAAATTGCTTGGTATGTATGAGGGGGTGATTCCACGCACTAGTCCTTGCCCGCCTCCTCGGTAAGTAGAAGTGACAAGCTTATAGATCAACGAAAAGGGATTTGGAGGGAAGAAGAGAGCCGAAGTTGCACCTCATTGGTCAGGTTTCCGTCTTTCTTGACGCCTTGACTCTGGCACTCCCACTTCGCAGTTCTCTCTAAACCTGGACTCTTCGTTCGAACCTGAGTAATGGGACACATTTCTCATGGCTATTCAGCCAGGTCGGGCACTTGCGTAACTGTCTCGTTCTTCAATAGCCACCACAGTCACCCACCGAGGTCTTCGTCGCAAACTCGCCGCTTGGTAGGTTCCATTCCAAAGTGGTCCAGCAAGGCCATGTCAAGGACGGCTCTTGTGAAGTAGACCTTTCACTCGGCCGTTTAGCCTTACCGCTGTCCTTCATCTCAGCGATTGCCTCCCAGGCGCAACCTTTATATCGTTTGCACCACCCACCCTCAACACTTGTTGAAAACGCAGCCTTGGCCACGGTTCCGTGCCAACATATGGGCATGTTGACCAGCGAAGCCGTTCCAGATGGCCATTCTAGCTCTTGGGTTTTCGCGGACAAAACGACAGAACCAAGGGCCGCCGGAGTCTTAGCAACTATATCTGACGCTCTTCCACTACCCCGAGAAAGTCCTCAACATGGAACGCGCAATAGTATAAGGCGAAGAAACAAGGAGTCTCAGTCCCTCGAATCGAAGCAAGCTAGGGTTCCGCACGTCGACTTCTAAAGATCAAGGTCTTCAACCGTGGTCGACGTCGCCGATTCAGATGTCATGACCTCTAGAGCTCTCGTGCATGTAGACTCGTAGGAACTCCTTCTCGTGAAATATTTCTCTCCTCAGTAATTCTTCCGGTTGGTTGGCTTGTCCTGTTGTGGGCTCTTTCCATCAGACCTTGGCTCTACTTGTTGTGGACTCCTATACCGAGTTCTCACCGGGACTCCTCTCCTTTAGCTCGTGCTGGTCCCTCGTAGGCAAGCCTGTCGTGGACTTCTCCTTCACTGGGCCTTAGCGCCAGCTCTTGACGCAAGTCTCCTCGGTGCCACGGCCCTCGGTACCTGGCCTCTCTTTGACTCTCCACACTGGTGTCATCATCTTGGAATCTTGTCCCCGGTTGTCTCGATGCAGATTTCGTAGGCTCTCGGTGCAAGTCTCTTCGTAAGCTCTAGGCAGCCAGGGTTCATATAGGCTCTTGATGACCTGGTCCAATGTATGTTCTGGCTTCGGTTGTGCTCGATGGTGAATCACAGAGAATAGTGTTGTGGCAACGGCACGTGCCATATCAACGGAGAGGACAGGAACAACAGTCTTTCATGTTCTCCTTGTTGAACCGCTTTTGTAAACGATGGTGCAGCCCGTCACTGTGTCGCTTCTGTCTTCCGAAACACCTTCAGCGCTTCTCCTCGGGCATGGTGCAGGCAATGTCGGAATTCGTTGTGTTGCATTTGAGATCGATGTGTCGCCAATGCGTAACGCAGTCTCGGCTTGGATTCCATGATGCCGTTCGGAGCCGACTACCAAAACCCTGGGATGGACCTTCCGGATCCGTTCGTGCATCTTTGATGTCGCCATGGTTCGAGATCGCACCGGCCAAAGTGGTCGTGGAAGTGCTGAGCGGCCGACATCATGTTTCACTGCAGAACAAACAAGCTGGTACAACCAAGTGCCGAGGCGCTACACAATGACGGACCAGCGCGAAGAGTCCCAGCAACTGTTTGAAGACATCCACGGGTTGTCAATAATTTTGCGGTCGAGTGTGATGCGTTTGAGCTTGACTAGTTGATCTGGCCGTTGGGCAATTTCGATGGAGCATTGGGTACGTCTTTGAAGCCTTTTGAAATGTTTGAGTAGTTGAAATGTTTGCGATTTGTAGGTCCACCGCGCCCGGAATGACGCCCCAGAAGCAGTTGAGCAACCTGAGTTCTCTGCGATGGATTTTGATGTCGCCGCTCTCTTGCAATATTATTGCTTCTGAACACAGCAAGTGAACTGACTCGACATCGGACGAAACATTGAGAAAACTTGGTAAATTGAGTCTGACCAGGTTCAATCGCCTCACTTTCCTCCTCATTGGCGTCAACGCTTGACTGACAGCGAAGCAGACTCGCTTCTTGTTGAGGGCGAAAGTCCATGGGCCTACACTGGCTGTGCACGCCAGTTGTGTTTGTGGTTGGGTATGGCCTCGGACGGGTTGACCACGGCGAAGGATTCCCAGCCATCAACCGTCGAAAGGGATCTTCTGAGGAAGATGTCTTCAAAGCTGGGGGTTTTTCTCTAGCCTGCTCTTGATGAGCTATTAGCATTCTCGGACTTCAACGCTGGCACGGATGGGACAGAACTCACCCCGTGTGCAGACTGCTGTGACGGGCACTATTTTGATGCGGATCCTTCCGAGGCCAACCTTCACCCAACAAATGCAATACGCCGCGCAATATAATATAGCTACCCTTATAATCTAGTTATAGATATCTTATTATACCTAATAAGTATATATTTAATATTTAATATTCTAAAAGAATAAAACTCTATCCTAATAAGCTTTATAATATATATAGTAGTATACTTACTTAAATAGCCTTACTCTTAAGGTTAAAGGGGATAAAACCTTAATAAGGGATATTAATCTATAAGAGATTATCCTTTTTATTAAGATTATATTATAACCTTTATTCTTTTATCCCCTCTTCTATCTATTTAAAATATCTTTTTTTTATATCTCTAGCTTTATATTAGTTAATATTAATATCCTTATTAATATAATTATAAACTCTAACTATTATTTTTAACCCCTTAATAATATTAAAAATAATTACTCCTCTTACTTAAAGTATATTAAAAAAACTCTAAAGATATATTATACTAAAAATATTATAATAGATATTATTCTATTAAATAAATAAATAATTTAGAAATATTATATTATTTATATAACGCTATAAAGGTATTTAGACTAACTTATAGCTTAAATAGTATTTAAAATAGAAAATAAGCTATTAATAATACTCTATATATTATAATATAATAAGCTATATAATAACTCTAAGCTTAATCTATTTAATACCTTAATAATAATAGGATAGTATATAGAGGTATTAGTTAGGATCTAGATATATTAGATATAAAGTTAGTAGTTTCTACTTTAGATATACTAGGTATAATTAGGCTTAAATTAATCCTTATTATTAAATAATAGCGCTAATATAGGAAAGGTAATATATAAAACCTTCACCTAATACTACCACAGCGCTATGATAGACACCCTTAGGCTCCTGCCTACTGCTCTAAAAGAAGGTCGATTTTTGGACGTCGGCGTCGTGGCTAGTTGTCTCAAGAACAACCATGCTCTCCTCGTACATAGAGATGGGACGCTCTCATGAATCCACGCTCGTCTGGAAGCAATACGACATAGACACTTTGTTGAAAACGATTCCAAGCCTGGAAGGCCGGGCCGGCTGCACCTAGTGCACATGAGGCTCTTGTAACACTATAAACGCGACTTCGGCTGCCGTCGAGGTCTTTGTAGTCGTCGCTCATTCCAGCGGCGTCTGCAAGTGGTCGGTTGTGGCGAATGCGGAGACTCATTGCGTGTCCGAGGAGATCGAGCCGTTCTGTATGTGAAGCTGCTTGTCACGGATAGCGATACTGCATGAAATTGACTCGAAACTCTTCCGGATGGCGGCAAGACTGTACATTAGGGTACAGGGTATCGATGTATCTGACGTTGATAGCAGGGCCCAGTGGGTTGGGAGCCTCGGACAGCGCGTACGCGGAAGTTGTCTCGATGACTGGGAATTCAAAGTGATGTCCAGTCAGATCGGAAAGCTGCCAAATTAATTAGTTTTCTCCCCGTTACATGACAAGGTGCTTTCTCATCTTACCAGAAGAGGTGTACGGCTTTGGGCAAGTGTTGAGTATGGGGTTCTGCATGCGAAATTTGCAAGAGTGTCCATGTAGTCATGACCCATTGTGTTTGAAGCCGATGAAGAGTTTGTAGGAGATCTTGGAAAAGTAGGGTCCAGCATGAAATTTCTGCTAGATTCCTATCGCGCCGCGAGTAACGGAGAAAAGATCGGACTGGATCAGACTGTTGCTAATGGGTACTATAAGGCTAGAGACGGCGGGGATGCCAGCTGAGAGCTAATAATATAGATCTTCCCTTATATATTACCTTTCCTATATTAACGCTATTATTTAATAAGAGGGGTTAAAGATTATACTTAATATATTATATATAACTTACTACTATATATCTAATTAATATTAATATTATCTAATTACCTCTATTAACTTTATTCTCTACTTTAATATAGTATTTACTTTAGTTTTATAACCTCTATAATATTATATATAGTATTATTATTAATATATATTAAAATTTTATTAAATATATCTTTAATTCTCTATAATATATTAATATTATATATAAATAATATAGTAATAAATTTATATTTAAAGAGTAAGATTTAAATTCTCTATTAATAAAAGAGGTTATTATAAATTATTATAAAATATTAAAGCCTCTTAATATTAAAGAAATAGTTAATAATATTATAATATAACTAAAAATATATTATAGCTATATTAAAAGAGTAATATTATAAAGAATTATAACTTATAATTAGATTTATATTATTAAGAGAAAAATAAAAAATAGTTATAATAAGAAATAATAAAGAGGAAGATATTTAAGAGATAAAAATAAATAATAAAAATAAAAATATAAAATAATTATCCTTATTAATATAAAAACCTCTTTAAGTAGAGATAATTTAGCTTATCTCTATAAGGTTTTCTCCTTTTTAATGTTTTTAGTTATTACTTTAAATAAAGCTAAATTCTATAGTAATTCTATAGTAGCTTAAAAGCTTATTAAGAAACTTTTCTAAATATTAAATATTAAATATATACTTATTAGGTATAATAAGATATCTATAACTAGATTATAAGGGTAGCTATATTATATTGCGCAGCGTATTACATTTAATATAGATCTTCCTATTTGCCTTCTTCTTAGTGAGGCTAGGTTTAAGCTTCCCGTCACAACGGCGGTCGGTCCGCGTCGCCATCTGCATCTGCTGCTCAAGGATTTGTTGGAAATGATGCTATTGCTCGGCGTGTTGATGTCGCTGGAGGGAAGGGGCAGCCACCCTTTGGTGGTTCTGTTTGTAACCTCACGATGCGGCTTCGGCGTGCGTCATTGTGCAATTGAGACGGATCATGATGTGGCTGCGATAATGGCGTGCTCAAATGGTCTGTGTGAAGATTGCGTGTTGCTAGCAAAACTCGAGAAGAACGAAGACCCGATGGCATGCGATCATGCAATCTATTACAGGAGTTTTCAAGCTCGGCGGTGTCTGGTGTGGAAGTCAAAACAATGACGGAGGGAGCCGACTCGGTGCGTTATCGGTGTTTCTGATAAGAAAACGGCCGATCGATAGAGGCCTCAGTGCAAACTGACGGTGAGGGGGTGGCACTGCTGCTGAACGGTGCTCAAAGTTGAGACCGTTACGGTAGCTCCTGGCACCGTTCCAGAACCATGCGGACGGTGCCGCACCGTATCTGAGATGATTGAGAAGCAGCTTTCGTCGAAACCTAACAACAAATGGACGTCCAGCTGTCAGAAAGTGTGGACATCGCGAGCTACGGAAAAAAAAAGCCTAAAGAAAAACTCGTATCAAGCAACACCTCTCTAAACCACAACTACGGCATTAATCACTCGACTGCGACCTCGACCCAAGCAACAATCACAACCACGACTGCGTTGAGAAATTCAATGCCAGCCAGAGGCAAAACCTTGATGCAATCTTTTGCACCGTCATTCAAATGCTTGTTGCTGGTTACAATGCCCGTCGTCTGCCACGACAATGCGACTGGTTCTTGACACACTGAGCCGATCGCGTCTGCCAATCAGCCGCAGAGCTTTGTCGCCAACAAGACATCAGACATCACCCATCTCCAAGAACACCGGCGTTCACTACTTCTTCACCGGTCTCGATCACTCGAGAAGCACAGGTATGGGATCGGAGGGGCGGAAAACAACACCTCGGCGGCATTTCTGGCAAGCCGTAAACAGCGACGCTTGGCTGGTCTTCAATGTCGCCTCCGCCCAGCTCAACACGCCCTCTCACCTCTCCCCTGGATGTCTTTTCCAGCACCCAATCCATGGGTTCATTGGTGCTGCCATCGCCTCAGCCTACCTGAGCAAGGAGTGTCCTTAGTGCGCGTTCGTGTCCCGTCCCCGTCATGCTGAATACGATCGGTCTGACGCATTGCAGACTATCGGCCATCAATGTCGACGATGACAGCGAGGCTTCCGTACCGGCCTGTTCGAGCAGCCGGATTACCGCTGCACCTGACAAAAACTCTTCACGGACAACAAGCTACGATCCCCGCCTCACCTCGTCCCAATACACAACATAGATCCACGCTCACGCCCATCAACAGAGCTCGCACTTCATACCATTGCGACGGCTTGTGCACCTCAACCAAATGGGGGGACCTGGACCTACTCTAGGGTCGAGCAAAAAGGGAAACAACATCGACGCAGCATTTGCGTTGGTTGACTCAGGGCCTTCAAGCACCTTTGTCCAAGAAGTGATATGGTTCTTTGGTGACCAAGCGAAAGAGACTCGGAGAGGTGGAAAGGAATGACAACGGATACGTCTGCATGTTGTCCCAGTGAGCTGGGGAATAGGGAGGAAGTTCACCTTGCCAAGCGTGTCAAGCATCGATGGACGATTCTTCTATTTTGTCTTTAAGGCGTTGCACACGTATCCATCCCGCTCCCGTCATCTCTTCAAACACATCTTCAGACTGCTCAAACGTACGCCGTATCAGGCGGAATGGCCTCTATGAACCTTATACGTGCTGTTGAATCTTCACATCTGCCTAGTGGAAATCGAAATATGATGCCTATGCTCATTGGGTGCCAAATAATGACGCTGGTTTGTCTGGAGATTTTATCACTTCTGGCATTGGGGCTTCTGTTGAAACCAGGGGAATTCAGACCGTCGGCGGTGACCGAGTCTTACTGGCAACCTTGATGCTATACTAGGAGGACTCGTATGTGTTTAGGAAGTTCGTGGTAGTTATCTTTATCTTCCTATTGCCAATCGCGATATGGAAACCTGATCAAAGTGTTGGGTTGGTGTCTGGAGGCAGGCGGTCTCATTATCATCTGATGTGACTCGCATAATGACGATTTATGACACCTAGGTGTCACGAACCTTACTTCGTCCCAATTAATTTGACGGTTGCAAACCTTGACGCAGACAACGGGGCATGTTATCAGGGTCATCCCATGTTCCGCCACCTGGTCGCAAGCCTTCCATCCCATCTTTGAATGCAGATCCGTTGCATAATTTCCATCTCATGTCCTATGTTCCACCACAATCCTTGTTTTCTACATAATGCCACTTTATAATAGCTTCCATTCCCCCTCGAAAATACAACGAGTGGGGAAGGGCCTTGTGGTGAGTGTCGCGCTTGAGAAGGCGAATTATTCCGATAATGCCTTTCCAAGTGAACAGATAATAAGACAACCAAGATACGGCAACAAAACAGCGTATTACACTGAAGACGGCCAGGATAAATAAGGATAACGTGAAGTAGATGGGGTGTGCTGGTAATCTCTGCAGTGTTGACTTGTGGACATGTGCCTGAAGTCAGGGGAGAAGATAGGGAGGATCGCCAGAAACGAATCAGCCATCTCGCTCATCTCCATTTCCTCTTTCAGCTGAATTCCATGTCATGAGACACTGTCACGAACTCCAGGTGCAGCTGTTTTGAAGGCTCTCAGGGACACTCTCTGTAAGACGCTTTCTGTTCATGTTGAGTTGAGAAGGGCCGCCCGAGACCTAGGTTTCCCAAGCGGCTCTATCAGCGGCAAGGCGACTGAGTCTTCCGTCCGTTTCTTCAAACTACTTCCGTCCTCTTCGACAGCAAGTCCAGCCATGGAGTCATCAGTAACCCTGACATTTTCTCGATAAAGGATGATATAATCGGCAACGAAGTACAGACGCCGAGTACTTCTCGTCAAATAGCAGCTGCAAATGTATTGATTCACCAATCGAAGAGGTTGATGGTGGTCGGATCCCAAAGTATTCTGGCATTCTCGGACAATATGAGTTGATTCAACATCAACGCCCTTGGAAATCACAGAACCGTCTCTGCTTTGAGTTCCACAGCCACCATCGCTCTCTTCATCGTTTTCACTGTCGTCCCATCATCATATCTTGTTCCTAACAGTCCCAACAGGACCCCAAGCTCCCCAAAGATTACGTTCCAGGCTGGAAGAGTTTCTCTCATAATGTTCACAGTCCCCTTCTCAACAATCACCAACATCTACAACCGACGAATCTTCTGATTTCTGACAAATATAGAATGTACGTTTCAGCAACGGCGCAGCTCACGAGTCGCACTCCTCTCAACGACCCAGACCTCAAAAGGATTATCTCCAAGATCAAGATTCTCCCCGGCAGCTTTGCAAGACCTAAGATGGTCAATGTCTCAAAGTGACAACTTCGCACCACACGAGATCTACGTTTGGTCATCGATATTATGGAGGTGAACGCGTCAGGAAGTTGATTGCATCTCTCACGATGAGTAATGTCGGTTCCGAGGAGGCGACGCGAGGTATAGGTTCCTGCAGTGAAGGTACCTTCGAGTATCATGATCTACAACAGACCTTGTCCGAAGCCATCCGCTCTACTGTTCGACGCTTCAACTCTTCGACAGATCTAATTGCGCTGGAAAAGAACATGCAAGACCATCTATTAGATCATCCTAGATCAGAATACTCATGAAAACCATGCCTGGGCCGTTCTCATGTCGCCAAAAGACAGGTCGAGGGGTGTTTAGGGCACAAGGCCGACGCAAAGGCACATGCTGCTACACTGAGTTTCGCATCTTGTTCAAACCCGAGACGGGGATATTGGACTTCACAAAGTCTTGGACTTTGGTCTCGAACACAACTGTTCCCCATTGAGCTGTCTCCCACCGCGATGAGACAATAATCCAACCTTGGGTTCGATATGGGGCGTCATGTAGCAGTACCACCGTTCCGATGCCGGATGGCAACAAGCGCGTCATGCTCTTATGCACGTCTCGGACTACATGTCTAAGATTACAAGGTGGAAACCAATCACCCATTTTCTCATTTACCTCGCGTTTGGTAATTCTCAAATCTCCCCAAACATGGCTTTCCAATAGCTCAACGCCGTGTGCAGTGAAGCAAACTCCACCTCCCCTTATAGCTTCACTAACTTGATGAAGAATCTCAGACGGTAGCCGAAGAAGGGCTGACTTGAAGGTGATCGTCGTGCACAGGCCGACATCCTAACGAATGGCTCGTGATGGCGTAAACTAGGCTTTGAGGGCGGGTAGGTACGGAGATATCACGGGCAGCCACGAGCGTTGGGCGGGTGTAAGTGCGGCGGGAAACGATGGCGAGAAGTACGAAATCACCTAGTGGCGGTGTTTGAGAGATACAGCCCGGGATTCGACCATCCGTTGGTCTCTTCCGGCCTTTTGGACTTCTGGATCGAATGCCCTGGCAGGACATGGCGACTCTGGTCGAGGTCATGGCGAGGTTGTAACCGATGGACAGGAGATGAGCTACCGCATCGTTTGAGACTGAGCCTCAAATGTGATGGAAGCTGTGAACAAGAGCATCTCCCAGAGTGGTATCGGCATATGAGATAGAAGGCAATGGACAATCGCAGCGATCCACGTGAAGCACACGCTGTTGCCGACTTTTGTTAATTTCCGATGAGTTTCGTGATGCCTGGGGACCTTCATTCTCTCCCAGAAGTGTGTAGTTGCACTGGCGGTGAGGATCAGAATGTTCTCGAGGGAGAACATCGAAATGTTGGTGACGTATGAAGCTCACCTGACGTCAGTGCGCTGCCACAGCGCTTGGGCATGGTGGTGGCTGGGACGTGGGCCTTCCTTACGAAAAACCGTGAGGCTCCTTCTGGAAACGGAAAGGCTTCCGTCCGGTACCGTAATATGAACTGCACGTACCTGCACCGTTTGCTCTCCCAGTACCGTCGGGCACAGCCACGTCGCGGCGACTGGGACCTTCCTTGGAATGTTATCAAAGCAGAAAACCGACATGTGGATGACGTATTAAGTTCAGGTGCACCCGACATTGGTGGCCGCCTCATCGCTCTGGTGTTCTGGCAGCTGGGATGTGGACCTTTCTCACGAAAAAACGTGAGCTTCCTTCCTGAAATAAAAAGGATTTAGTTCGGTACCAGCAGGTCTGGTCCAGTAAGTCACAGGACTCCTGCCCCATTTACTGCCCGTCACATCACTGTCGGGTACAGCCACATGGCTGTAGCTGGGACCTTCCTCACGAAAAACGTGACCTTCCTTCCTGAGCTCTCCTAGCCAATAGCAGAAGGACCATCCGCCTGGAACATTCTTCCCGTCTCCTTTGACTGAATCGATTTTGCCTTTTGCAGCACCGAACCCGTCAAATTGTCTTTTGCCTCAGACCAGGCATCATTCATCACAACTATCGAGACAACACCGACGCCGTCAATCTCCCAAAATTACCAACAATGCAAGTCGACGACGACGGCGCTCTCAATCTTCCCATTCGAGGCACGATGAGTAGTCGAGATATGGAGACTGTCGGTGGTCGCCCCGATGGCGAGAATGCATCTCCATGCCCCTGACCTAGATTCGATAGCGCCGCCCTCGAAGAGGCCTTCCACATTTCGATGGACAGTGCATCCGTTTTCAGCTGCCTTAGGATTCGCACCATTACGGACAAGTCACGAGATATGCCAAGCAACGGTTGCGGACTCGAGATCTCGTGCGAGCAGGACGAAAGCCGAAGTAACACGTCCACTAGACGCAAACCTATATCCATCAGACCGCCGACAATCCCAAGAGAGCCTGTGTCAACCCCGCCTCCCAGCTCCTGCATCGGCAGCGGCTCTGTCGAGAAGAGCATCGCGAAACCGAACAAGCACTCCGGTGCGTGTGTCTGTTGAGACTGGCTCCGCTACTCTAGATCCGATGTCATGCATCATCGAGAGTCTGCACTGAGATCGCTTTCGTTCGAGGAACCATCGAGTACTTCTTCGAGTCTATTATCGACCATCGCCGCTGTCGCTGACAGTGGTTTCCCGATCACATCCTCGAGAATCCCGTCAGGCGTGCCTCCAGATCGAACCTTTCCCTCAAGAACTACAGGTGTGCGGGATCCGACGCCAGGCAGTTGACGAACGGCCGCGGAAAGCTTCTTCATAAAGACCGTGCGGGTCGAGCAGACCATTATAGATGTCATCAAGCGCCTCCGTTGACTGGCCCGTCGGGCACGTCATCACCCGCTTCGACCAAACACCCCGGCCCGGCCGGCAAATCGTCAAATTCTGTCAGGCAGAATCAGCAGATCACCCCCAAGCATTGCGCCGACACTCGAACACCGTGAAGGTAGGCAGCCCAGATACCCCCTGGAAATATTTGCTGTCGCAGACCTTCTGTTCCGTGCCGTTTTCTGCGTGATTGCTGAGGGCGATGTTGCTTCCTCGGCGGGAAGCTTGCAGTGCTGCCCAAACTTCCCTTCTCCTGATCAATGACAATGTTGACTCGACGCACATCTCCAGCGGTGAGTGCCGCCATCGGCAAGGAACTCACCCTGCAAGCAAAGCAGAAGAGACAGACATCATGCGCCGTCGTACCGTGTCCACAGCATACGAAGCGGTTCGCCGATGAAGTTTTGCCCTGAACTATTGCCAAATCAAAACAAGCCTACGACTTCCTTTCGTCTCCGCACCTGGTGCCTCCGCATCTGAAATCCCTTGGAGGATGCGGCCGAGAACGACGACTTGGAGCATAAGCGGCTCTTGGGCTCGAAGTAGAACACCGTCATCTCATGCACACCGTTGCACGTATCAAGTCTCGGGTTCTGACTTGGTTTTGTTGACTTCGTGGGCCGCCTTGGTCAGACATTTTGGGAAGCTAAGCGGCGAGAGAGACGTGAATGCGATGGTGAGAAATCTGGAAGGCGAATGTCGAGGGCACGACTGCAGCACATGTCAGGGAGCTTGAGAAGAAAAGCGTGAGGATGGACGGTGTCGGTGTCCTCTTCGTCGACCATGAGCCCAGAGGCGACGGTGACATTGCTCCGGCGCGATCAGGTGTCTCGCAGACCAGATGCTAGGATGACTTGCCGGACTGCCAACAGCCGAGCTGAACTGCCTCATCGTCTTTCTGCACTCACGACCCAAAGTTCTGGTTGCTTTAGATCTGGATTTATCCTTCTCTGAATAAACCAAAATCACTTTCCTTCCAGTTCACTGAGTTTTGTCCTTCTGGCTGATGTTTGCTGCAGACCACTGTCGGTTAGACTTTCTCCCGCTCTAGCAATTGTGGCTTCCACTCCGAAGCCTGTTTGACTACTCGATTTGCTAACTTCCGTAAGGTCTTCTGAACCCACTAGCAATTGTGGCTTCGGGAACAATGGGGACGGTAGAGAGTGGTACGAGGTCATGGGATAGAAGGTTCCGAATCTTCGGGACGTCGTCTCCAGGTTTTTGTACGAAACTGACACCGCGCGGATGAGGTCTGTGGATTGAACGCTATAACGGTTGGCGACATGCGCGTTTCCATTGCAATGACTATCAGCACCTTTACCTCGTAGTACTATACGTCGGGAATTAATGGCCCAACTGAGCCGACAATTCGTAGAAGTAAGTCTCAAGAGTTACCCGTCCTGGGCCCAAGTATGGTAAGTACAACAACCGGCTTCACAGAGACGGAGGAAGCACGCGCATCCCACACCAAACCAGCGTCGAATTAGACGCTCAAGTCTCGGCTCCAATGCCAGGATTCCTATTAATGACAAGGGAACCCCGTGTCCTAGGCAGGGAACGAAGCATTTTGCATCAAAGCCCTGCAATGGCCTTCGAGCGCTAGGTCCTTTCATTCGGATATCGGAATTCAGGTTTGCTTTTTTATCAACCGCTTCTTCTACGGCCCTTATGCCTGCGAGTGGATGACAGCTCCCCCAACATAAAACTTGCGCTTCATGTGAACCTCGCAATCAAGCAGGAGTTGCCATCGTCCTCTGATGGCACTAGGGACGCCGGCCATATATTCCGCATTCTTCTCGTATTCCAAAAGACTATACCTTCGCCATCAGTCCAGACACCCCCGCTCTTCAACTCACTTTCACACACACCTGAGACCCAACCAATCCTCCTGCTGACATCCAGTGCCCGGAAGGATCCTACACCGGTCCTCTTGAGACTGTGGAATCTGTGACGCTGGGTGAGAGCGAAAAAGGCCGAGTCGTCGTTCAACACTATAGAATAGACTCATGCTTGCGTCATGAACATGAGTCCCGATTGCTGATATGCGGGACTTGAAAATTCGATGCGTTCGGAAGACGAAGGACTTGTCCGACTATTTGTGCGTACCAATGTGATTGAACGACCGTAAGGATGAGGCATGTCAACCGCTCAGCGCCAGTCTCGCAAGCCCCGTCCAAGCTTGCAACGGAATTCTCAGTTTTTCTCCTCTAGTGAGCCCTCAGAGACGTTTGTATTGTGAGTTCGGTAGTCTGGTTTTCATAGTTCTGTCTCCGATATCCTTTTCCCCGCGGCTCTTGGTGGCCAATCTGGTCATGAAGTCCCAGCGGATCTCGGGGGCTGATCTTCAGGTGAGCTCCGACGGGACCGGTCAGCTTGTGGGTCTCCGATGCCGGTTGTCTCGTGCCTTCTTGTTGCCCTTGTTGCAGTAGACTCCGGGTATGTCTGTCAACCTTTGGGAGAGTCTGCCGTCAATATTTCATCTTCCGCCTTCTCCTGGCGTTTGGTAGACGGTTGACGGTCGATGCCACATTTGTGTTCTTACGCAACCGCGAGTTTCGAAAGGCTTCAACGGCTACGGATGCTCGATTTGCGCCACCAACATCGGTTTCAGTGTCTCTCTTCATCAATATGTGCTCCCAGGCCTTGAGTAGACCCTCCATGTCTGGCTTCTGCTCGGCTCGTGGTCCGTCTCAAGTGACCAGCTCTAGTCTTCTCGTGGATCTCGACATCACTCTTCTGTCGAGCTTTGGTGGCCCCTCGGGCTGTCGACTACTTGCGAAAGCCTTCACTCCAGCTTTTCCCGGCCGATCTCTTCGTAGGCTTCAAGAGGCCGGTCGCTTTGTGGCCTCGGACGCGTTGCTCTCGTACTCCTTCGATGCCGGGCTCCTTATAGGCTCCGTTTCTGTCTTTGAGCCTTGGGGGAGTCTGCTCTTGGTGTCCCAATGTCCCTTTTCTCTTGGTCGCCCCGTTACTGTCCGATCATCAGCTTGGAGCTAGTCAAGTGGGCGTTTGGTTTCTCGTTGCCACGAAATCAGCTTCATAGGTTATCGGCCACCATCAAATCATCGAGGTTGCTTTCCAAAGTTCGGTGCCTTTCTTCCGATGCGCTGGCGCTCGTTCTCTGACTCAGTATGGAACCGGCCCTTCTCGCCCTCCATCGAGAATATCCCAAGGTCTTTGGCCGGCTCGCTTGCCTTGACGAAACAAGTAGAACTGTTTCGTGAAGGAACAGGACTCGACTCGGAGGTCCGTGACACCGTTCCTGGCGTGAGTTTCCATCTGGTCTCGACGCTGGGATCTTCTCGTGACATCTCAGAGTCAGCTCTCTCCTAGGCCCCGGTGCAGCGCCGCCGACTCCCCGCCACAGTTTGGTCGTGAGTCTCTCCGAGCCCGTCATGTCTTAATCACCGGCGGCATATTCACTCGGACTTCCCCTTACGACTCAATCCCCAGTCTCCTTCCAGACTTATTGAATCTGTTTCATCGGACGGTGTCGGAAGCAAGGCTTCTCCCTTCGTTAGACCTTCGTTCCGATACTCTCTAGCCCAGGAGGTCCAATCTTCTGGTAAACCCAGCCGCCGTTCTTCTTTTTAATCTTTAGCGTCACTCCCTTCTTAGGCCGCGCGCTAGTTATGTTATCTTCTTATGCCAATGATCCCGTCAGCTCTTAGCACTATCCATGTCGTGTGCTCTCGGCAATAAGCCTCTCCTTCCGCACTCGATGGTAACGCAGCATGCCGTCTTGCTAGTCAGAAGTGCCGCTTGGCTCGGTCGGTTTGGAGTTCTCGTAGCTTTGTGGTGGTCAGGCTCACTCGCGGGCTTGTAATAGCCCTCTTGTTGTCGGTATCAGTATGACCTTGACGACCTCTTTGGTCTTCGGTGGCCCGGCGTGACGGACAGCGCGTCGCGTTGCCGAGGTGCGTGATCTTTTGACACCTTGTTAGAGTCAAAGACGCCGCCGGGGGTGTCCGTTTGCAGTCGCCCATTGCCGCTGAGAAGCAGAGCCTGCCCGCAGGGTTGAAAGTTTGCGGTAGGTGGTCGACGATGTGGGGAGTCGATTGCGCAATCAAACAATGGTCGGCTTGAGTGTAGAGAAGACCTTGCGGCGGGAAGGATTTGAAAGCAGTGGGTACCGTTGATGTCCGAGTCTTGTGTCATCGGACGCCGAGGAAAGGCGTAGTATTTCGTTAAGATCTGGCGTTCTGCCGAAGGCGTGGAGGTTCGCAATACTAGGCGGTTTCTCCGGCATGGCCGCCGGCAACCGGGCCAAAAGAGAGGTCTCCCGGTTGCAAGAGTGCATACAATTGTGTTCCGCAGCCATTTCTTGCTGGATTCGCCGGGTAGTGTCTCTGTGCGATGGACGCGGGAGATGAGCGTGACGCCAGCGATTGTGCACTAGGAACTCCACGCCCGCCTCTGGTTGAGCACGAGACATTCATCAATGCCGCTTCGGTGTGTCGCGGATAGCACATCGCATCACGGGGTTGGTCGCGTTGGTTTCCCTGCTCGAGCATGAAAGATCGCACACCCATCAATTGACGAGCCCAAATCGATAGATTGGTGGTATTGGCTTTCGACCGTGATGGTACGCACATGACGTTGACGACCGATTAAGATTGGTACCTCAACCGGTTGGCAGATAGTAGCTGGACGGGTTTTCGATCCGACTTGGCCAAAATGGTTCAGGGCCGGTTCGATTCGGACTGAGGCTGAGTGACGCGGCTAGTGGATTGGAGACTACTGGCTGAAGGCTGGCATCTTGGTCGATTGGGCCACAGATGTAAAGCCGGCCGGAGATGTACCAACGGCCACGGGTGTACTAACGGCCAGAGATGTACAAATGGCCGCGGATGTGCAAACGGTCGCCCATGTGGAATTTGCAACCTACACACATGAATGTGAAACACTAATATGCAGGGCACTTCTCATCCTCAAACCGACTGGATAAGCTATTTAACGTCATTTGCAACCACCTATCAATCGCCCTCTCCCCACACAGTCCACTTTCTGGGCGAAATCATAAGCACTGTCTTTGGTAAAAGCTTCAAGTAGTAGCATGTTCCCGTTAATCATCTCTGAAACGTGACCCGCTCAATAACCCCATGGAGTTTCACACTCATCCTTATGGCGGAGACATGTCTGCATTATGAGCAGGGACGGGGACTTCATTGCACCATCAGGTAAGGTCCAGGCTAATACAAGTGCCCCTGGAAACGAAATGCGGAATGATCGGCCTGTCCGGTAGCGTTCGTTGATGGGCGGGAATATGTTCATCGGCGATTGGGGTACTTGGACATCGAAACTCTTCGCCGTGGCTAGGGCAGGTTATTCTTCATTATGGCCCTGGCTTTCTTTCCGTTTCCATGCCAGCTCTGAAATAGTCATGTTGCCCTCTCAAATCCTTGATGGTTTCCTTGATTAAGCTGTACTTTCCGCTGATCTCGTACGTGGCCATTCCAAATTGCAAGAGCCTTTTGTTTTCTTGACTAATTAGACGCAGCGCAGCCTCAGCCCCATCATTTTATACGCCGTTGAGAATTTAAGAGAGTTGAGATTGACGATTTGCCTGCCTCTCTGGAGGCCTGGCTTCTTGGGTGTAACTATTGTGGATCTTATATCTGGTATTGGATGAGGATGGGATCCCGCAACCTGTCGTGCCTTGTGAAACCTTTCTGGTCGAATACTGGTATCGACACTAAGCATCATGAAAGCCGCTGAGGGATTCATCTGGCCGACATGCATTGCCGAAGAAAAGTGTCGGAAAGCACCACAGCCCCCGGATGGAGGGAACCCGTCCAAATCTGTGAGCTCGCGACAGCTTCTGCCCGTCGTAGCGCAGGGACGGACTTCTGCTTTGCGTATTGAGCCAGATCCAACTTTGGCATGCTCGTGGAAGAATGAATGAACTCCAAACTAATTTGCCGCAACAACCACTGTGATTTTTCCTTCGACTTGTGTGTTCCGTGAGAACTCACAATTACGGTAGTCTCTTTGGACAAAATGTTGCCCAGCAATCGGGGACGAAATCAATACGTCCGGCCCTCAAAACAGAGTATATCGAGTCCGAGGTAGTAAACGCGAGAATTTCATATCGTGCCGAGTCTCTGTCTGGCTGGCTTCGACCAAGTTGCTCGCGCGTGTGAGCTCTCCCACCTATGTATGATCTTCTTCCTTAACCAGATTCATTTTAGCGCGACTGCGCGCCACAGTCATCTTCAATGCAATCCTACGGGCCAGCGGTCGGTAGAGGAAGCACTGCGACACTGCGACACCACAACAAGGCGACACTGCGACACCACAATATCGCGACATCACGACGTTGCAACACGACAAAAAAAATCGCAATCACATCACACCAACCAAAAAATCAAAATGCAAAAGCTTTAAGCCTTACCACACCCGCTACAGTCTATAGAGATAAGGCCCCCCTTACCGGGGGGAGACGCTCACGCATCCCATGGACAGTTCATCCGAGACTATGTGTAGCAGGTGTGAGTAAGGCGGGGCATTACACCCATCCGAGGATGAGTGGACAACCCTATTCCCAGCACCTGGTAAGGGGTACTGGGCCTTCAATACTACACAGAGGCATCCAGCCGGCAGACTCGAACTCGAGACGCTTATAGAGGTTAGCATGTGCAGGTCAGCTTTATCACACACATGACCGTTAGGCCATGTGACTGCTGGTGGTGACGGGAAGGGAGGGAACCTGAAAGAAAAAGGTACGGGCGGGGCTGGTGCGGAAGGGTGAGAGACGGAGAGGGCATGTGAGGAAGGAGCGATGTGAAGTGAGGGAAGGAGCTGGGGAGGACCGGGCGGGAAGGCAGGCACGCGACGTGTGGCACTGGGAAAGAACACAACGTTGAGAGGCACAACGAGAAGAAGAGGACACCTACACGAAATGAAAAACCTGGGGGCTCCAGGGCTGTTCCTGATGGATCGCATCTGTCGACGTCGAGTTCACGACACCTGCGCCGGTGGCACCTCTGGAACGAGAAAGGCCAAGGGATCGCGTATCACGGAAACTGCCCAAGCTCGCGTCATGAAGAGGAATCATCATTGGAAGCGACTGAGCATCGCAATGGTTTTTGAACGCCTTGAATGAAGAGTACGTCGTCGCTCAACAGTCCCTGTAGCTTATTCGAGGTGATGCTTCATTCGCGCCCGGGGAAAGGCCGGATAAAGGATGCACGGGCTCGCGGTTGTCGCCCGGCAACGAAGACTCCGCAGAACTCGACAGCGAGTGGCGGCGGAGGGTCGTAGACTGGCACCAATGTCCTCAAAGTCCCAACCGAGGAAAAGGCCTAGGACCAGCACCTGTGAGCCATTTTCGGATTACAAATTTTGGGCATGGAATTGACGATGTTGCGAAAGTTTAACTACCTTTTCTGTTCTTTTTTTGCAGCTGTTTTTCCACGTCAGATCAATCTCCGCCCCTTGTTATTATCACTACATCGTGCCACCGCGTTTCCGGGCTCTAGACCCTCGTGGGTGCGCGTCGTTTGCTTCACCTGCAGCTGTCGTACGCTGGGTTGTTGGGTTGGCCGTTATTGTCCTAGGCGATATTTTCCTACGCGGTATTGTCCAAGGCGGTATTGGTATTGTTCTAGGCGGTAGTGATACTGTCCTAGGCAGTATTGTCCCGGATAGGTGGGGCTGCGATGGGATCGAGATTGGACCGGAGATTAATATCGGCCCGGCCCGACCCGAGTCTCCAATTTGTGGACACGGTTTCGTCCTGATGCTCAGATTCCATTTTGATCTACCCGCCGATCCGTGATTTTTCCCGGACACGAACGCCAACATCATCGTGTCATCTTTTCACAGGGCTTTGCGTCTGATTATCTCCCGACGCAATTTAAAGCGTGTCCCACGGTGGCTTATTAAAGCACATGAAGCCTGGAAAGGCCACATCAGCAGGGTAGACACCTGACTCAGTCTGCGAGGTTCCAGCTTGACGGACATCACCGAAATCGATTTCGTCTCTGGACGAGCTTGTGGCTGGGTTCGCCCAGTTACTTGTATGTTGAGATGACTTTTCATCATCTCAACATATATACACGATTCAGACAATCTGCCGATGTCATCAACCGGTCTTCGTGACCATGGACCAGCATCCGCCTCATGAAAAGGCCCATGCCGTGGACTGTTTCGATAGTCTTACACGCTGAGCCGTCATAGTATCCATGCGCTGATCGTAGAGCGTCATTGTTCGCATTCACCAACGAGGCTCTGGACGTTCCGCTTTCGGTTCCGAGATCTGCCGTGTGTTTTGAAGCACGTTCCATCATCAGCACAATGCTTTGAGAGGAACACCGCACAATCACAAGAAAAACCATATTCATGAGCTTGGTGGAAGTCGTTCAATCGCGATTCGGAATTTTCTATGGCAGTCTCCAAAAGACCCCTCTGTGATATGAAACAACTGCCTGCACTCGTATGGAAAGGAATGCGCAAAACCGGTGAGAATAAATATTTGTACTGACGTCCTGAAGACCAACTATGGCCGCGCCATTTCACTACCTCCCTACCCCCGGTTGTGTTATACCGCTATAAACCTCGTCAACTCTGACATGATGTACGTTCCGGTTAAACCTCTCGTGACTGGCCTTATCTGGACTGACCAACAAAGCTTGGAGAGCGCATCAGGCGTTCCAGTGACCCGGCTCGTGGTGATGAATACTTGGCCTTGGAAAGCCGCGTTGAATTTGATGGCCCCTCTCTTTTCCTGCCTTCGTCGGCAACTAAAATCTCCGGTTCACCCTCCGAAAAGCTATCGGCGGTTCCGCTTGGTGTTTGCTCGTATGGGGCTAGGCGGGGGCACCCTCTTTCTTCCGATGTTTGCCTCGTGTGCGGCTGAAGTATATGGCTTAGTGGTGCAGATTGTCGGTTGTTGAACTGTTTGGACTCCCTGACTTGTGCTTGTAACTGTACGCGGAGGTGCCCTCAGTTTCCCGGAGTTGGGCTTTTCGATAGAGTCTGATGATGAAGTAGTATCATTGTAGGTTTGCCTTTGCGTTGATGAAGAAGCACAATCATCCATGGGGTTGCCTCGTTCGTGGCCAGTGATGGTGATTGGCGAAGCGGAGGTCGATTTCGATGAGGTTGGAGAACGGGCTGACGATTCTGGGTTTGTTGGGCTGTCGATGCTTTTACTTCTGAACCAGTAGAGGCTGAGGTAGTTGTCAAAAAGGTGTGTAAAACCCCAATGTGTAACTCCATGTGTTCTTTTGGTCGGCGAGAGGTGGATGTCGGCCTCATTGGGCCTGTTTGCCCTCTGATCTAGGGAACCGTTGTACTTTGGGGATGTTTGCGCCATGGTCTGCGTGGTTTGGGATCAAGAATGTCCGTTTGAGACGATACTGTCTGCTGAGATCGAGATGCAAGCTGATGTACGGTTTATCGGGACGTAATTCAAAAGTCTTCTTTGATCGTAACAAGGTGGGACGTCGTTAGAAGATTTCGGAAGGTGAGGAGGGAAAACTTGGAAGGAAATCCATACGTACCGAGATGGGACGTACGTAGTACTCGAGAACACAAAGAATTACAAGCGCAGCCAGTCCTCTTGCCGTTTTGGAAAAGGGAGGTTGACAAAACGGAAGCTGCTGGTGTTGATACTCGGAGCTCTCGATGTAAGGCTTCTACTTCCTTCCAGGTGGACAAATGCCTACCCCTTACGCCGGCAGGCTGCACCCGCAGGTTTCCGTATGATAAGTGCGGCAGGTTCGAGGCGCTCGCAATTCCGCTAAAGGATTAGATGGGATATCGAGACATAGCAGAGATCCTTGGCATCTACACTCTCCGCTGTAGGTTTGAATTGCTCCATCAGAGCATCAACCGTCGATCGCTGTTTTAGAGAGTTCGTCTTTTACTGACATCACAGGAACATGAACGCAGTGGAATCACGCAACGCCCCTTCCAACAGCCTTTGATGTGTAGATAAGGTATTACGAGCGGGACAGTCTTTCCCACGCACCCGCCTGTTGTTCATGATTGCTCTTGCATGAAACTCACTTCGTGTGTCCAGGCAAGTGCACGTGTGGTGATTCTCCCAGGATACCTGCCACCGTGTGTAGTTGTCTTATTTGGTTGCCTTTCCCGAATAGTTTTCTGTACTCAGACTACCTTCTTAAGCAATTGTTGATTCAGAACGACTTAAGTGGTGCAGTTGCTACTTGCTCTTCCCCGTTGTTAGATCAACCTTTGATGTGCCGACACCTGCTCCTCCCGAAGGCACACAGCAACCTATGTCCCTTGGAATGCGAACGCTTGACGGCGGCGGTAGGGTTCCAAACTTCCTCGATAACTAGCAATCAACATCAACCTCAACCAGCCGCCGACGAAGCACAACATCTTTTCGCATTGAACGACATACAAATCAGCTTACAATAGTGGCTTTGCTTGAAGCTCTGTTGCACCGCCTGCATTTCATCACTCCGGACGCCCTCCAACATGGCCGTTCCGCCGTACCAGATTGGGTCCCGTGCCCCCGGCCACCCCGGAAACAACCCGGCTGACGAGACTTCCGTCTCCGACGAACCTACGAGCAATTTAATGGATCTGTCTATGGTACGTCCAATTTCCATCATCGTCTGCTGATCGAATGCGTTCTTCTGCCGCCGGACTCCAACTGACCCATTACTTGATTAGCCTCAGTCCGAACGAGAGGGAGATGATCAGCGTCGGGAGTCTCGTTCCCAGGCTACCTTGGGTGGAATACCCACGCTTCAGTTTCCCTCCGATGGCCCCGCTGGCATATTGCATGGATCCGATCCTAGTGCCACCAACAATGAATCGGTTGGATCCGAGACCAGCGCGATAATGGACTTTGATCCGAACACCACTAGCCGCAGCATGTCGCCAGTGGAACCCAACAGGGATTCACGCCCCAACCACAGCGACGATTCCAATGTTGACTTCAACCTAGACGCCGGCGATGACTACCACGAGTTCAACCAACTCAATACCGATGATCAAGCTCAGAGGATTGTCGATATTGCGTTTCAACTTTTGGTCATTGCTAGGCTCGGCCCCGATTCCACTTCCGCCTCGTTGTCGGAGGACGCGAGTCGCTTCGTGGATGCTGCCCAGCGTGTTACTAATGCCGCGGTTGGCCGCAGCGGAGCTGAGAGTACCCGACACCGCCGGCGTCGGCTCCGATGGAGTCGTGGAAGGGCGCGTCATGATTAGAAGAGCGCAGCACGGCATGTTCAACTACGGTTGTTGCTTGGGTGAAGAAGCGTTGACATTGATGAAGCGCAGGACTGGTGCAGCGGTGCTTCGGCCGGATGCTGTCGAAATTGAAAGACGTGTATTGATTAGCCGCAAGACACACTTAGCTGAGTGTTGATTTATTTTCAAGCGTCATTCCGTCATTAAACAAAACCATACTTATCGTTGCGGCTACCCCTGAGCTCTTCATCCTACTACTCTCTTGCAATTCGAGTCGGGAAAAGACATCAGCAATCATGATCATGTTCAAACGTATCCGACCAGCACTCTTAACATCGTTCACTGCGTGACACCACGAAGCTTTTCGGCGTATTTGACGTTGGGTGCATGGTCGTTTGAAGATTATTCCGATCCCGCTTCCGAACTTCTAAGCTGTGGACACTTCAAGCCTAACATCAAGACATGCTTTCGCTCACCCGCACCGAGTCTAATCCCTCAGCCCAAACCATGTGAGTACTTAGGATCTGCTATCTTGCCGGCGACATAGTGCGCGGGGGTGGATAACCTTATTCCACGCTCTGAGCGGATGTGCAAGATATTGAGGACATGTGGACTCGACAAGAGACAGTCTATTTGCTCAAATGCCCGGAATAGTGATCATACGACTTTTGAGGAGGGTTCGGGTTCACATTTCGTGGTAGTAGATCGTCTCTGTGTAATCTTGTGAGTCTTGGATCTTACTCCGACCATCAGTGTCTCGGGCCCCTCACATCATTGACTGGAGAGTCTGTGAGGCGCTGAGCTAACGGTGTAACTTAAACTTCAAAGTCGGGGCAGCCTCCGCGTAACCTGCTCCCATGGGTCTCAAATATCAGTTTAAGTCAGTCAGATCGCTCTGATGCGCCGTACTCAAGAGATCTCTTCACTCGGCATCAAAACCAACCTACCATATACTGTGTTCTGAACAATGAGTGCTCAGATGCACCGAAACACTATGCTGCGTCCATACCAGCGAAAAAGGCTAGGGCAACTCGTGGAAGGATTGCGAGGGCTTTTCCTGAGTTCGTTTGACCAATGACGGTGTTCAGCAGTGCAGACCTTTAGTACTCCAGCTTAGATGCCGACGAGATCGTGTATTCTTCTCGAACATCTCTCCGACAGTGCATATATGTGCTTGTGGATACGGCGCTTCTCAACCCCCAGAAACATCAAAACCGGATCAGACACCCCAATCCTTGGAGCTTCTTTTGAGTTATAGAGAATAGTCGGATACCCCATCTCTAGAAAGCGAGTGGATACTTTTCGAACCCTGAATCGTTTTGATTCAGAGGCATCCCGTATCTACCGCACCTTTCACTGTTCATTTGCGGAACTCATCGATTCGCCCGCCGTATGAGTCTACGGCGGGATTTCGAACCAAGCAGTGGAACTCATCAACACTGCAACTGCGAAACCGCAGCAAAGTCCCTGGAAGCCAGTATATGAAACGAACGATTAGGGTATCATTTCATCACGAAGGAAATGTTCTCACTGTTTCTAAGGATAAACTGGGCGCGGCGCTCGCACCGCGATTGAGCGGCCGATCTCATCCGGCCCCGCTGCTGCCGTTGCCCCACTGTAGCGGCCCGGGCCCCCGGTCGCCCGGATACCGTGACATTTCCCCTCCCCATTGATCCCCCACTCAGGTCATCGATCTTGGTTAAAAGCTTGCCTAAACGACAGTGCAGATTCACAAACACACATTGAGAGCACGGTCACATCATGGACTCGGGGCTCTGTTTACAGGTAAAACACAACCGCGCCCGCGGTGCGGAATGCAATGTGGTGAGCTTTGCGTGGACAGTAGGTCGGCAATGTGGCTAGCGGGATGTGAATACTTAGGCTGAGGCCCAACCATCAAACATGAGGCCAAGACGGGAATGAAGAACAACGGATTTCTGAGTGCGAAGCCAGTAATATTGGGAGAAGACACAATTTTGGAGTGCATTGCCCTGCGCAGTTGCCCACCTTTTCTCGCCGGAAATATGATATTTACCCAGTTCCCAGGCCTCCATATTCAGTTTCAAGCGTTATCGGCACGTACAGTAGCAGTCGTAACCAATGTTGAAGATTGAAACATAGCCGAGCGAGACGAAACATGGACAAGTGGTTGGATGAAGGGTGTTAGTGGATGATTTCTATAAATGTTGGATTTGTTCCGCCAATTGCTATCGTATTCATGTCTAGACAACTCGTGTGACTTCGTGTTGAGAAGTAACTCGACATATTTTATAATTGAGAATAGATTGTGAGCTGAGATGAGGATGGCCCCATGCTCAACGACCTCTTCACCTCAACATGCCAGCGGAAGGGAGTTTCGTGAATCATAAGAGTTCTCAATTTCTCGGGCAAAGCTGCGAATACTGCCGAAGCCTGCGCCTCCTTCATAATGATGGTTATGTTGTAAGCCTCATGGTGTTTTCTCCTACTCCCCCTCTTCCCTTGCAATGGTAACCCCGATGATCCCTCCCTATATCTTTGCACTGCGCTGCATGGTCTTCGACAGAGTGTTGAGTCTCTCTACGAGCTCGGCACGTCTCGCAGCATCTGCGTTTCGAATGTCCTTGTCCTTTACGCACCGTGACCTGGTTGATCTCTGGTCCAGTTCATCCCTCTTGCGTCTCTCAGCCGGTTCTTGCATTTGTCCGGCTTCCCTCGCGAAAACGTCCATCATCATGCTTTTATAAACGGCGCTGTTAGAGTAGTTAGATCAGCATATGTCAATGGTAAAAGTGATCAGCTGTCGGAACAAGGCTCGTACTTCTTGGCAAGTCGCATCCTAATAAATGCTGTCATGTTCGGTGTCATCGCGGCCAGGATTTGTCGTCGAAGCTCGGTCGCCGACATGACGCGAGCGGCTGAGACGGCGGTCGAGCTCGGAATGGGGTCCATGTTGGCTAGCTCTTGTGAAGTCCGCTGTTTTTGATCTTCTTAATGCTAGGCTCGCCTTTGAAGGTCGATGCCAAACAGGTGTGGATTGAGGTGAGGTGCTTTGAGCACAGTCTGATTCTAGAGTACGTGATTCCGGGACGCAGATGAAGTTGTTGCATGTAATCACGATGTTTTAGAAGTAGCCATGGACTCGTTCCTGCGAAACACGTCTGAGAGGATGACATGGAAGCTACTAATGCCGCAGAGAAAGCACTGGCAGGTGCTATCTCTGGGATAATCGCCATGATTATGTACTTGTCATCTCTACCGAGGAAGGAGCCTTACTGATGGGCTTATTGTTCTCGCATTACGGGAAACTCCGACGCAGTCCAGGCGACTTTGGGATGGATGCACGGCCTTGGGAGAAGCAGATCCTGCACAACCAGAAAGCTATGACGACCCAGATGATAGTGCTCCCTCTCTCGAGCCGGCCTGGAGTCTCTGAGACGGTCACAGTAGGCAGGCATCAGGACACATTGATGATGTATTTTGGACATCTTTAAGACTTAAACCTAGGCTGTACTCTTGAGAACGCTTCCTCTAGGTGTCACGATATGTGTGCTCTATCGTGGGTATGCTCCTGTCCAGCGTCGTATTAAACTGTCCTCCCAAACTGGTCTTTCGCTCTCAAGCGGTGAGTAGGAAGCCTAACGACCCTATTTCTGGCTTTGCACGGCTGTCACACTGTCGGTATTGGAATAGCATCTTTTGTGGAAGACGACATTTCGCTCTCTCCGTCGAGAAGTTATCCACCGAGAAGTAACGCTACAAGCCAGGGGTGTTGCAGCGCATATTTCACACCACAGGCTTCAGATTATTACAAATTCTTTAGAAACCGTTGCATTCGAACGTTCTTGAAGGTCTCAATCTGGTCTATTGACGGAATCTTTCATTCTTCCCAGCCTGGCTACGTCCAGAAGACCCGATCGTGCCCTTTTCGTAGCAATGACGTCTCGAGAATAAGTCTCTTCTGCATTTGAATCATCGTACAGGGGCAATCCTGCGTGATCTCAGACCGGTTAGCGACATAAGAATTTGGGCTCGGCCTGGTTTGGTGTTCTTTCCTGAGTTTCGTTTGGCAAGTCTTCCACGGTAATGTTCAGAAAACCGGCCTCAGCATTGTGCAGTCACACGGCTTGACCATTTCAGAGAGCATCGAATATCGCCATATACTCCGTCCACTGGCTTGTGCGGTAATCCTTGTCCACATTCGGCAGCCCCTTTCTTCGCTCGGTAACTGGCCGCCGACGATTGATCTCTTCCAGAAGAACCACAACTTGTCTGGCAATCATTGAGTGATCCTTAATCTTAATAGACAGGCCCTCCGCAGCCCTTACTATTTTTCCATTGTTCTCGGCCTTGCTCAGCACCCACTGTTCTCGCTCGGGTGCCTGGTTCCCGTTCAACGCCCGTTCTGAGGCCTTTGCTCTCGCTAGTCTCGCGGCCCGGGCCTTGGTTGATGACACTCCTCGGACTCGCACCCGATTCGGTTGGAAACGGAAACTGGTACACAATGTACGTAGAGCACATCGGGAGCAATGGAATGATTTTCAGCTCACTCTCGCCACCGCCTTTGCTCCGTATGGTTCCAGAACGACGCGACGCTCGATCATCTCAATGTTGCACCAGCTCGTAGGATGGTTTTGTTGGAGACGGCAACAGCAAGGCTTGCAGGGATATGGCCATATTGAAACAGTTCGACGCCTGACCCAGTATCAGGATGACATCGTATGTGACTTTGATGCCGCTAAGACGGGCCACAGTGACTTCGCGTGGTTTCTTCTTGCTACTGGGCATCAACCCAGCCAAGTTGCGGCGGGGTTGTCCTCTAAGATCGCCATTCCTCGTGTTTGACATGCCGACAGTTTTTTCACACGCCAGGAAGCATTTTTGTTGCCAAGTTCGTTCTGGCAACAGAGCGACGGTCGAAGACCCATGTGTTAGCTTTGAGTTTTCGATGTGACATCCCTCATGTTTCGTAAGCCCATGTCTCGGGCAAGGATACCCAATTAAGGCGAGGGCGAAGATCAGGGTGGGGGAAAAGGCCAGGATGCTTTACTCTGAGCTTATGAAAAGCTATCAGAAAGAAGATGTTGCAGCAATCCGAGACAATTGATATCATTCTTTCCATCGTACTTACTCGTATCATCATACCTTTCTCGTCCATGCTTGGCGCACCGGCTCGTGCGGAAATCGAACGCAAGATTCGATTGTTGGCGATGCGACGTTGAGAATGGTGAGGTGATAGGGCTCTAAGATACATTTTGGCGAGGAGACTACGGGCTGCAGGGCACCCTTCATCATCCTGGGAAATCGGAATCTGCTCGACACTTTTCAAATGATCACGCGGAAAAGACCAAGCAAGACAGATGCACAAGTGTTGAACTACCTTGACGTGCGACGTGCATGAATCCATTTCAGGTTCCGTTTGCCCGACTGTCAAGACGCGCAGTTCGGCAATACCAAATGAATTACAGCGTATGAAGCCGCTGAGCATTTTTCCAAATTTCTCGGAATGAAAGAATATCGTTTTCGATGAAAGTGAGGTCTTTTCCTCTTCGCTGCCGCTGTGTTTGTGGACCCCGCCAGGCGAATCCATACCCGAAATCCCGTGCGGGGCCCCGGCCCCACTTAGTCTCCGGCACTCCGGCCCGGCCTCGTTCATCTCAGTTACATCATCAACGCCATGTGTTCTAGATGACTGAAGCTCATTAAATAACATAATTCAAAAAGTTCCAACATCTAGAGACCAAAGCGCTGAGAGCAGCGCACGCTGCTGTGGACATCGCGCAGATGCGTATCCTTAGTGGACTGCCGGCGCGGACGCCTTATGCCTCTTAGAGGTTTAGAGCGGGCGTTAAATACAACAACAACAACAACAACATGCAGCCGTTATTAAGGACCAATCGCAAAGGCCAAACGATTGAAGATAGGGTTGAACTGCAAGATGACCAATCCACGGAGAATGCAAAATATTTACTTCAGCACCGGCAGGGCAGCCGCACCGGAACCCGCCACACTAAAGCAGCGGGTGGCTGGTGCATCGTGACGAGACCGGGACCGCGACCGGGATCGGGATCGGAGTGGGGTACCCAGCCCGACCGGTGACCTAATTTATGCCAGAACCTTTGCTAGTCATCCTCTTGATTCACAGTCACTTGCCCTAGCCACGCATTCGCAAGAGCTCGTCATTGTACGATACTTCCAGCATCAACCAGCTCCTCTAACCCCCAGAAGGAATCAATCCCAGTCCCTCATCCAGGCCAGTCACCGGCGCAAAGTTCCAAAAGCCCCAAGGCCCCACTCAGACCTACAACATTGGCTCGAAGTATCTCTCTGCTCTCTGACCAATTTGATGAATCAGCTTGGTGAACCTGTGCTTTGACCGATAAGATTTGTGACTAGGACCCGTCGATTGATGAAAGAATAAGTTCATCGAGCCAGGTGAATCGACTCCGTCGGCCCCAGGAACGGCAGTATTATTCCTCTCGTGGGTCACCGGCTGCACAGAATCTTAGTAATGTTCTTGTCAAAGCCGTGTCATATGAACCAGATTCATAATGCCTTCGGAATGTACGATCGTGTCGTGGCAAAAGTTGTGTCAGCCCGGATCACCACTGTATCCGTACATCAAAGGGTTTGCGTAAAGTCCCGTCAATCAATGCGTGACGCAATTGCAAAACCGGTGCCCCTAATTCCAAACCAGCTGCACAACACCATGCGAGCAGGCTAACAATAGCTCCCGCTTTTGCGACCGAGGGAAGCAACATCTTCTCGTAGCTTCTTCAACGCCTCCAACGTGAGCGTACCCGCCTCCATTTGCTTCGAAGCCTGGATGCTTCATACAACTGGCGACATTCCGGAGGTTTCGAGCCGTCGGGCCTTAGCCTCCCGTGACGACTGCCTGGATCGTCCAAGCCTAGCTGTCGCTGGCGCTGGAAGAGAGTCGACTGCTTGAAGCACCGGCTTCAGTGACATGCGCCAAGAGTATAGAGTAGCAATTTGGTCGTCACAGTGCTTTTCAACGGCGCGGTCGAGGCGTTCCAAGTGCGCTCTCATCGCCAAGGACTGTTCAGACGTGCTCATCTCTTCCGCCGCAGCTGACGCCTGCACCTGAGGGATATCTCCGGAGACATCAGCCATTATGCTCAACCAGTCATTGATCCCAACGCCGAGGCAGGTCAACAAGACTCGTCGTCATATGCCACCGTGGATCACTGGCGGGATTTCCACATTGGTGATATTCAGCACGGCAAACGCAAACAATTGCAAACCTGGCTCATTATCAGTTGTTGATCGTATTCCCTACTCATTGGGTATGGTAAGATGATATCAATAACCAGATTATAAGGGTGGTTGCATTGTATTGCGCGGCATATTGCATTTGTTGATCGTATTCCCGACGACACAAGAATGGGCAATCGGGCTCGCGCTTTCGTGTACTTCTGGATACATAAATCCAGAATCCTTTTTGCATCCGACGTGTCGCTGTTCTGCTGGAACGATTCTATGATGACGACGCTCCTCGCCTCGCCAGGTTTCGCGCGAATGATTGATAGGATGATGTTCTTCTCGTGCCCTTGCTATAGAACGAAAATCATGTCGCTTCGCCAGACGCGATCGACTATGTCTGCATCTGCCTGGTAGGCATCTCCTTGCGAACTTATCTTCGCTGTCTCGTCGAAACCGACTACCATGCAGCCTGGAAAAGGCTCCCAGAGGGACGTCAGTGCTGTCTCCAAAAGGTCTCCATGAATGAGCACTAAGCTTCCCAATAAATTTCTGGATTGTTCTTTGGCAATTTGGGGCTATTGAATAAGCCCACGATGTCTCTTTGCAGGACGCTCTGACATGTTGATTAACTGATGTTGAGGTGAAACCGGGAGTCTGAAGAACGGATTCTCCGACTGCGAACTTAATTTCTGGGAAAGGTTTTAGAAGTTAAAGAGTGGCTTGACTATGGGCTTCTTGGGGTGTTGACTTGATGATGGGTTTGGGCTGCTTGTTGATGAAGAATTCCCTGGAGGGCAAAGGGGTCAATGGGGCTGCTGTTATTAATGAGTCTTCGCCACTGTAACTCAACCCTGGGTCGTCCTGCTTAGTGTCGTATTCCTCTCCGCGTCGTTCGAGCTCGCTGTCCGTCTCCTCCTCAAACAGCCCGCTACTATCAGTAGGATGATCAGGTGGTGTCGCGTATGGATTGAGGCTAGGACTTTTCAGTAGTGAAGGAGATATGGGAGATGCTTCTCTAGATGGTTTAGGAGAACTTGATGCCGATGGATCTGAGGACTTGCGACCTTGCTCTGGTGATCCGTAGGAAGCTTCGGCTGCTTTCTTTCGGCTTTTTCCCCTGCGCTTGGGCAAATATTTAGGAAGCGCAGGAAAGTCTCTGAGCACCAATTTGACCTCTGCCAAATTGATCCCCTTTCCGTACCGCTGTGTCGCGGCGTTTCGGCTGAGCCTGCCGTACTGCGTCCGTCTGTTCTTCGGTTTAGTTTGGAGACAATTGATGGCGTCTGCCCACGATAGTGTAGCGCCAATTTGTGCAGCTCAATGAAGAAGTCAGCCCTTTTTTGCAGTCGTCGTAGGCAATGTCGAATCTTAAACGAGATCCAGGCACGCTCCAAATGCTCGCGGCTTTCCGAGCCTTGGCGTGGCGGCGAGTGAGTCTGTTCTTCGACAAGATCTCCAGCAGAGCTTCGACAAGTCCGAGTGGGGTGAGTTCCCGAACTTTAATGACATCGACTTGTGGCTCAGAGGCCAATCGACATTCAATAGCGAGGAGCTCCGGGTATATTTCCTTTGCTTCCTCGATCTTGCTGCTGAGTTCATCAGCCTTCTGTTGTACCTGGCATACGATGGGGTCCGTTCTAGTTGGAGAGTACAAAACAAGAGAAGCAACCCAAAGGAACAGTGAACTTTGAAAATGCGAGGCCCCTAGGTTGCTCGGCGGTCATAGTACCTCTTTTTCGAGTGCGATCTGTCCGGGTCGCTTCAGATGGAATGTCTTGCTGACGAATGGCTTGGGAACTGCTTGATCTGAAGCTTCGTCGCAGACTCATACGGCGGGCAAAAGCCACAAATAAGCCAGAATACAACGGAACTTTAGCCAGTACCAGAAGCTGCTCGGACACAAGCGGTTCTGAGGAGCGGCTGCTGTGTCGACAGTAGGAAAAAGGGATGACAGCTGGATGTGCGAAGTTTTGACGCATGCAAGTGGTCTGGTGTCCAGAGTAGTGTTCCTCGAAGATTAGGCCAATGGAATCTTCGGGTGACCAATGGCTCTGTCACCGGTTACCCTTCTGAGTACATGTATCTTCCTGCAGAAAGGCGGGAAATGAGAAAGGAATATTCACTGAATCGAAACCCTGTAACCTTACTCAGTGATCTGGTGTGGCTTCTCTAGACACGGGTTACGTCGCGCCAGGGTGAGGTCAAGGTTACCAACCGGCTATCGCACCAGTGTCATAGGGCTGGCAATCGTGCGAACTTGGAGACATAAAGGGCAGAATAGAGAGAAAATCAAAACATAACGAGCTAGACTTGATCGAAAAGGAGAGGTAAGATGATGTCTTTGGGGCAGTTTCGTGATTATGGTAATGTCTGAAGAAGTGGCCAGCGCAAATAAGGCGAAACTGACACGTATCCATAAACAATAGAGCCGATGCGAAGTCGCAGAATTATGATTGCCGAGTTAGTGTAGACGGTATTCTGTGGGGAGATTTCATGGAGGGACGGAGTATCGTTGTAGGCTTTTGGAGGAGTAGGTAGGAGGTAGGTGGCGGCTGTGATTTACGGACTTGCGTATTATATTTTCTGAATTCACCAGCTTGCCTCCTCGCCAGACTGCTACTACCATAACCCATTGTATAAGCTTCTGATAGCCAGTATTTCTTTGAAGTGTTGCATGATACCGTTCTTCTTTTCCAGGACGCGCGATCCTCACACGCAATCTTTTCTTCCACTAGTTCAACTGGCGTATGTTCTTTTCTTTTGAGCCGCTTCACGATGCTGTACTACTTCTGTTGTATTATTGCGACTTCCGCGAGGCCTTTCAGAACTCGGACCTGGGAGGGTGAAGTGGATCGACTGGGCGGAACGCGACAACGGTGGGCCGGCGCTACGGGGCCGGCTAGACGGGTGGGCAGCTGCAGCCTGGGTAATGGGTGATGTATCTCTGGCGGCTTAGTGATACAGAAGCAAAAATATCGCACTCTGCATCAGCCATCAGCCGGTACATACCTGACGTGCCCGATATACTACGGGCAATATCCAGAACCGCTGTTAGGTAGGTACGTTAAGGGTTCATTTCGTTAGATTCCGGCGCGGTCTAGGTAGCTTGGAGTCTGGAACCACGAAAACTGAATAAAGGTTTTGCGTTGGACGTCTGCCGTCTCGATCCGCAAGACATGCCTTCCAATATGTTTCATTTCGGTATATACCATGTTGTGATTAGTAGCCGACTTTGACTCGTTCCTCGTTCCGGTAGATATCAGTCCTGCAGTTGTTGCTTATTGACGTGGAGAAACATATCTGGGCGAATTCCTGGCAGAATCAAAGATCGATGGACTAGGTATTGGGCAGCTCCCATCATGTGACACGTCCGGAAGCCGGGACACTTGCAGCGAGGCAAACTTTAGCTCACATGCGGCTTCTTGGGCTTTGGGACAGACATGAACAGCAAGGTTGTAAAGCATATCATGTCGGTCGAGTTGCAGAAAATCATGGTGAATTGTTGGTTTTATTCATCCGATCCAAACCAACCTAAATCTGCAGAGTTCTGCCAATCGCATGAAGGATCTTAGAGTGGCACCGGCGCAGTCATGTGAGTAAAGCATAAGAAGGGAATCTCATGGGGACGGAAAGAAATTCTCCAATTGGTCAGCCATGGCTCGAATGCCCGCGACCTCGGGAGGCACGCACCGGAAGCCAAATTTCCCTCACGACCAGGGGCGGGACCTCTTCCAGTAAACAAAATTCACTTGCCCAGATGACATTAACCCAGAACCAAGCAGACTCGCAGGATGCTGTCGGAAAAGGCCATGAAGAGACCCCTCAAAAACTTGAAGACGAATCAAACCAAGTGCAAACTTGATGTCACGACAACAATTGACATCGCACCGGATGTATGGGCGTCTCAAAATGAACAGAATGTATTATCCGGAGCATCGGCCGTAGTCCCACGCGTGCAGGCCATGCCGCTGGACCAAACTGAACCTTGTTAACTAAGGAATAGGGAAGTGCAATAGCATTTTTGTCTCATTCTCTTACATTTCCAGTATTTATATTTAACGTTTAATTGTCTATGTTGACCTATCCCTCTATCTCTATGCGCTGAGAGAGCTCTGTCAACGACCGCGAATACGGCCAGACATAGAGCAACGACCGACACATCTTGCTCGTCAACTTTGTATGCAAACGTCACACGATCCCCGAATTCCGGGATTTCGGACATCGGTGGACCCACTTCGGCCGGCGGTGCATCCCGGCGCCCCACATTCCCGGTCGCGTCGCCCTTGTCGGCCGGTATTCAGATGCCCAATGCAAAGAGGTCAAACAGTAAATATAGAGCACGAATCTTATCGTAAGCCTCACTTGAATAGCATTGCATGTGCCAGTGGTGGGACCAATCGCCCCCATTTGGGGGCGGAGGTGTGTGACAGGCACATTTCGGAACTCCCTGCTCAGATTCAAGCGGCTCGGCCCAATCTTCAAACGGAACGGCTGTTCGGATATCAGATTCAAATTGTAAATCAATCGTTTAGTCAAGTAAACATCCCGCCCGGGTTACGAACCCACACGCCCGGACGTCCGGATCGAACTCAGCACCGCGCCTGCCGGAATCCACGTCACTCAATCTCACGTCATCTGTAGGTACCAATGTATCTTAAACTCCCGCAGAATATTTTCAAAGTGTATCTTGTGACTGTGGTAAGCTCTGAATTGGGAAAAAGAAATAGAAGAAATATGCAGCGCTTGGTTTGATGGTGATAGGAGCGCTGCCGGCTGACGGGTAGTCAGTCTGGGTCTGGCCACAAGCAACAGTCCGATCTTGAAGTATTCCCCGGGCCTAAATCTTTACGGCTGATGAATAATTGAAACGGGAAAGCATAAAACGACCACACTCGACAGTGATCAGCAACCAGCCACGAGCCTCAACCTTTCGCGACATGCCGCTCTGGTGATGTCTATGCCGGCTTTTTGCCCGAATGCCCGCGCTGCGTTTGTCTAAGCGATTCCTTTTGCTGCGTTCCGATTGTCTTTGTTGGCATGTTCTCCTGGAAATCTGTTTCCTGCAGGCTTTGTCGTCTCCACGCCACACGTCGGATCTCTCCGACTATTCAGTACTCGCCGGTGCAGGGATGTTGTTCCCGCAGTTCTCGACTATTCAGTACTCGCCGGTGCAGGGATGTTGTTCCCGCAGTTCTCGAAGGTTTCATCATGCAAGAGGCATGACCAACTCTCCGAAGATAGACTGATATCGCCTCAAGAGCTGCTCTATATCGTTGGGCGGATCTCCGTTTGGTGGAGGAGCCACAAACATTCAAGGAGCCACTAACGTGGAGCAAGGGTTGGGTCATCAGGCTGGTACGGGTCCTCCATTGTCCATGGACCATCAAGTTTCATCGCACCTGCGCCCGGTTCGAGAAGCTTTTGTGGGCATGTGTGGTTGATTCTTAGCTCTTGAAGTCCAAACTATGAATAAGAAACGTGTGTGCAACACCTCTAGGTGCGAATCCTTGACAGACGAGATAGCTTACCCAAGAAACTTTGGCACTTTGCTCACCTCGGACAAGGCGTTTGCTTCCAGAATTGGATCTTGCCCGATTCACATTCGCGCTGGCTGCCTTTCAAGAGACCTCAACGTCTGAGTTCAACCATCGTGAACTCCTGGCCAAAAGCTTTGCGCCCCCGAACAACGTGTTTGCTCCAGAACTTCGCCTTATGCGATCCATAGTAGCGCCCGCCGCGGGTCGGGAGTTATTGAAGACTGGTAACAACCACTCTGGACTCAGTAGTCGTTATCCCAATGATGCGCAACTCGCCCTGGCAAATACGTGTTCGAGCCCCGGATATTCTCGGCGCCGATGGATCACGCGCGACTTTCTCGCGCTCTCCATAAAGCGTCGGCATGGCTTGCTATTTTGAGCAATCTAACTGCGCACCGAAATCATCTGACGGAAGCTATTCTCAGAAATAGATTGGCCTGCCGGAACAACATTCTGACGGGTTAGGTATTCGTGCTCGGGAATTCTCGGACGGTTTTCATGCATAGTTCTGAGGTTCGCGGCAGGGGGGGTGGCCAAGGAGGCGTCGCATCGGAGCGAACCCACCGGGGGAAGCCGTCGTGGCTGCAGCAAATCGCTTGACTTGACCCAAGGGCGTTCGACCGAGTGAAGGCATCGTTTTAGTTCTAGAAAGCCTCTTTTGGTCCAAGATTGAGATGTTGGGTCGCGCAGGTAGTAAATCCCACCCGGATTTTGAAGGCGATACTAGGCTTCGGGATTGCAGAACTGAGGTTCTGTAAACTACATGAAACTGATAGGAACTTTTCGTGTGACATTGGATTAATTGAATGCTTTCTGGTAAGTCTGAAAGTCGCAATCCAGTTATTTGGCCAACCTGAAAACCACCAAATGCAATACGCCGCGCAATACAATGCAGCCACCCTTATAATCTGGCCATCAATATCATCTCGCCATATCCAACGAGTACACATTTAACATAACCTGAAAACCACGTTTGAGGCCAAAATCTTGGGAGGGATGAATTGGTATAGGATCCAGATTGAGCTGTACGGAACCATGCAAGACATGCTCGTCCACGCCGAGAGGCAATCAGATACGGTAGACAGACTGTAGCCACAAGAGACGAGGAAGCATTTGTGGGAAGTATGGAAATAATGAAGAGAGACAGGAGATGGTTGAACATCAAAAACATTCCGCTCTCGTGAACTTGGAATTCCGTCCGTTTCGCCGCATCTGCGCCTCACATACGTACTATTTTCTTGTGCTTTAGGTGCCACCTAATTCTCTTCGAGAATCCTTCGATATCGCCAAGTTCATCTTCTGTCGTCTCAAATATGTTCCAGCCCGGTTAGGACTCCGTCGCCCGCCCTTCTATTTCTTCTAATTCTCCCTTCGTCCTTTACATCACAGCCCTCGTTGCCTCCATCACCAAGACTGTATTCGTACTGCTGGTTTCAGCGACAATTGGAAGCAGCTTCGCCGGATGTGATGACAGGAAAGGGGTGATGCTCTTCCCAATTTGGAAAAGGATGAGTGGCTTGCCTTTGTGAAGAAGGCGTTTGGCTCCCATCAATCGATTGTTGTGAGCGCCGTTTACGCTGAAGAGCTGTCGTGTCTGTGGCTGGGTCAGAGACGAAGAAGAGGTTCAAAAACACTCGCAGTCATTTGGGATTATCCGCTGTCGAGATGGTCGTCCAGCCGGGACCAGAAATCATTCCACCTTTCGCGAGCGTGAAGTCGCGGGCGTCCCTGTTCGATTCGATCACTCTGGCGACCTTTGACGTCCCAGCCATTCTCCCCGCGGTATACACTACCATGGCATCCCGCCACAATAACCATGTCGAGCCGCCGGTGCTTCAAGTCAAGGATATCACCAACACCGCCACTAGTATGTCTTATATGCTCCAGTTTATCGCGGCTTGACCTCGCTATCAATAGCATCTATGCTTCAAGCTTTTGTCAAGCGATGCTAACTACTCAGAATAGAGCTTCGCCAGAAGAACGAGGTGTCCACCCTTGGCAGCGTCTCCCATCTTCCGAGTCCGGCCCCGACGATGCCAAGGTCCCCAAGTCACAGGTTGAGAAGGGCAAAGGCAGAGCCAGGGTGTTGAAGATCAAGGCCAGCAGTTCCGCCGCCCCCGAAGCCGAGCAGTCATTCCGGACTACTGCGGGTCAGTCCCTCTCTCCGGCTGGTCCATCAGCTCGCCATGTGTCGACACCAGATGTGTCAATATTCTAACCAATTTCCATTACGGACTTGAGCATAACTCTCTACCCGAGATTCACCTTGAGCCCGGCGAGCCATCAGCCGCATCTGAGGCATATGTTGCAGAAGAGGACGACAATATTCAGATCCTGGATGCACCGCCACAGCTCCCGCACTTTGACTTCACGTTCGGACTCCCCCACGGCCAACCTTGCTGCAGCTCTAGGGCTTCAGGCCCCATTCTTAGGTCTGGGGCTAGCTAGCCGCGGAGGGCGTTGTGCCTTCGACCACTGCAGTTGCTACAGTCTTAAACTAGTGCCCCTTTGGGACCGGCAAGTCATCACGACGGCGAAAGCAATGGCTAAACATGTTGTTTGCGTTCGATATTCACAGATGAGGTGTTTCTTCTACTCCATTCAACTGGAACATAGAAATGAGACCAAAGGAAGACCAAATGATGACGGTCCTGGCTCTCTGGGGCTGGATCACACCAAATGCCTCTGAAGCAAAATGCGGTGCTTATATACTCGGCAACCTAACTAAGACGAATAAAGGCAGCTTTTTTATCTAAAAGTATGTCATTTGGGCACGGCGACACGCAGAAAACCCACAGAAGGCGGTTGGAAGATTGCCGGAATACGGGACTGCTGGGTGACGAGGATCACAACTCCGAGCCGCAGATCAATGGCCGCCAACAGAACACGGACCGATCATGGTTTACTGTCATCGATAACCTGGTGAGAGAGAATTGAGGTTCTAAGAATTCCATGCTTAAGATCTTTCGAGATGTTGCAAAGACCAGGCGATGCCAGCATGGACGGGTGCATCTCACCGAAGACCGATTCAAGACCAGGTCGCGCACAAGAAACAGCGCCATTAGACTGTCTTCCCTCCCAATTTGGCACCTATGCACAAATTATATCATCTCCTGGTCGATCTGCGCAGAAGATGAGTAGAAATGGCGAGAAAACCAGATGATTCTGACGTGATGTGGGAGCATGCTTCACAGAATTCCATTTCAAGACCAGTTCAAGTCGTAAAGAGGACGTCATCACATATTCAAAGCCCTCCCTCTTCGATCCGTATGATTAATCTGGAACATTTGAACTACACGTGAGTATTCATCAACCAACAGCATTTAGAACAATTTCTTTAAAGCCCTGATCGAACGTGGAAGATGATCAAACAAACGCTCGGTATAAACACTCTTACTATTGATCAACAACATCGCCACCAGTATTTTTCTCATTATTGAGGATTTTCGAGCAAGATATGGTCACGCGCTGATAATTTGCTGCACATCACTGGCCGTTCGACAGACACTAAGAACATCAAGCCTGGCTTCTCTGCAAAGGAAATTCCCCTTTGCTTTGAGGATCCGATGCGTTTGGTGAGGGCGCGGCATGATGGAAGGTCTCTTGTGCGTTTCGAGAAGTTGAAAAGTGCCCAGACGGCATCAATTCACCCTTTTCTCTCAAGGAGAGCCTGCAGGTCACCCAGCAATGCGACCTTTTCCTCCTCATTCCGTTAAATAGCGTATTCGTCTCATTCGTCTCGCTTCAACGATCATCGTTCTCCTCGGGTGCGGCAAGCATGAGTTTTGGGCAAGCATGAGTTTTGGGGCCCCAGTCCCCTTGCTACTCGGCATCGCTTGATGACTTCTCAATGGATCCCAAAATATCTGCGGCGACCCATTTTTGCCTCCTTATCTCTTCGCAAACCCTGTCTTGTAACACTGAATGAGATAAACGCATTCTTTCTGCCCTTTCCATATCACGTTAGGAACATTCATGGCTTTCGCGTGCAGTCACCACGAGCCTTGTTCTTGTCTTGGTCGGATGTTCGGCAGGACTTCTTCGATGCTCGATGCATCCCAAAGCATATCAAAATGAACTCGATAGTCGGCGTTTACCCATCAATTCATTCTATTCTGCGGCAACTCTGGAGGCCCTCTCTTATACCATCAATGGAATTGACATCATTGCGCCATGGATGACACTTTGCGAGGGTCCAGCTCACGATTTCCGTGGTGGACATCGTAGCGGTCTATTCAACCGTCACTTTCTGCCCTAGTCGAGGCTCCAGCCTCCAGTCATCATGCAACCAGGACAGCGAGCAAACAAGTGGGTGGAAGCAGGAGACAAATGGCGTATGCCATAGACGTCTTTAGATTGGTAGTGCATGATGGCTGAATTCTAGATTAAAACTGAAAGATGATGAGCATCTTCGAATTCGGAAGAACACCGCTTGGGCCGCGTCAAGGTTGGTCAACCAATTAGCTTCTATTTGTTTCAGGGGTTGAGAGTATGATGAGACATCGATGAAAGTCTCCAAAGACCTTCAAGGAGGTAAAAAAGGAATACCAGAGAGACTGGTTATAGTCCGCCATCATGCGGTAGCCTTAATCACTCGACGATGGTGTCGAATCTCATCCTATACTCCTTCCTTTTTCTTGGTCTTATTCAGACCTCCCAGTTCCATAAACTTCGAGAAGTCCAACCGCAACGCTTGCTCATAATTTGCCTTGATCCATTGGAGAAGAAGACAGTGATGGGCCGAAGAAAACAACCACACGGGACCGCACTATGCCACAAACCCATCCACGCTGGCCTCGCGAGCTGAGTCTGGTTGAATGGGAACCCTTACGATGATGTTACATGCCGGTTATGTCGTCGGTCAACTGGTGTAGCATTCCGAGAAAAGGCGATGAGTTTACTCCGTTTTCACGGCGGGCCACCATTCCTCAGTCCCTTGCTTCTGCATCGGGAAGAAGACAACAGTCGCGTATGCGCTGCGTATGTAAGCTGCCTAAGCTGACCTCTCATGTCTCTGTTCGGGGTTCCATCATCGCATTTCATTCGTCTGAAGCTGACTTCTGTTTGAGCTGAGTCGATCTTGTGAACATGTAGGCACAGGTGACATCGAATAACCGAAATGCTGGATCGCTTGATCTGTTCACTCATTCAACATTCATGACTTTTTGCAGAGGGGTATGCTTCATTCCCACACGTAGTCTGTGATCTCTGGTGACTTGGCCGCCGTGGCCCAACAGAGCACGAAAATACTCAAGTTGCTGCAGTGCCGAGTTCTCGCGGAGGAAATACTCCCAAAGTCGTTTTTCCGTCATCAACTGAAATCAAATCACACATTAAATCGAATTCGGAGAGAGATAGTTGGCTTCATGCAAGCAGGAGGAGGAGCAGCCCGTATGGTCGAGACGTTCGATGGGCCAACGATACGATCATACTGAGCGCTGCTCTATGAGAGAGCGCGAGCTCGGGGCTCCAGTGATAGGAAGAGACCATCCCATCATCAAGATGAATCGCGCCTTCGGCAAGCCTTTGACCAAGTTGGAAGACGTGGGTGGTGTCAGCTCAGATCTTTCCGGTGATGTGAAGAAGCAGGTTGAGCTACGCTACAAGATGAGAGAAAACGATGGTACAGAAATATGGCGAGGAAGTTGACTCGACTCTAGTATCAAGATTGACGGCGGTTTCGGCGGTGTGTGGAAAGGAACTGCAGACAGATTTTGTAACACATGTGAGGAGGCGAAGTCAGGTGAGGGAATACTGCTTTCGCTCGGTTCGTGAGTCTCGATGGAACTCAAAAAGAGCTCGATGCTAAATGTCTCAGATCGAGCAAGTCTACATTCTACAAGTCATCCGGTACAACATCATGATATCGGTTTATCAGAATCTGGTCTCTTCCCCATCGGATCGGTTCGGAGTCTTGTACGGCGTCGAATCTCCTCATCTGGGACGGCCATCAAATCTCTCTCCGAACTTTTTTGATCACCAGAACGCCTGAACATGACTCTGTCTTGTTCTTCAATGACACCGCTGATGTCTCGCTACTATGCTTTCATATGAATGTCGTGTTCCGAAATACCAGTCTTCGACTTCATGGAGTTTACTTCCACACATCGATCTCAAGTCTTTCTCAATTTGGAAGAGGAAACAGCGTACTAACACCCGTTTCGTTCGGAGTGATTGTTTATAGAGCCTAGGTGGCCACCGACAACTAAACGACATTTGGTCTCAAGTTCCTTGAGACAACCATACGTCCGCAACCCTTCATTCTCAACCACGGCATAATTCATCTCGCCAGCGCCGATCCTGTTGAATGAGGTAAGTGATATCTGCTGTCGTGCGCCTCGTATCATTGCTTTTCTTTGGAACTTGATAGTTGTCCGAGCAGCTTGTCTGAGTCTCTTTTTAATGCGTCCAGATTCATCATCTGAGCATTTGAGAAGAAATTCATTCATTCTCGGTGCTGGCGGTGCCTTCAATGTCGCCAGAGCGCTCCTTGACATCGTCCTTTATGGCCACGACTCCAGAGATAAACTGCAATTCCTCGTTGACGTCAAGGTCTACGTGAAGAGAATGCTTGTGATGACGAGAATTCAAGTTTCTCGTTCGCATCTGAATGCTTCTACTTATCATGTGTTCCTGGTTAGACTCGATGATCACTGCCACTTGCTTCTCATCCTCAACAAGCCAAAGCTTCACTATTTCATAACACCAAAGCAGTAAAGGAATCTCTTTTCAAAGTGGCAAAGACGTCTCTATTGCATTGAACCGCCAATAGAAGTATAGAAGACATGAATTCATAGAGGCCTCCTGCGCCATTCTCACTGAGGACGGATTCCATTATCTTAGAAGCAGGGGGTCTCAGTTCTCAGACCCTCGGTGTGTCGAGTGTGAGAAAATCTAAAAAGAGAAAAAGAGGGGAGGTTCATTGAATGGGCGTATTGTATCCTCGCCATCCTCGCCAGACGTAGGGTAGGGGAAATGTGCTGACTTTACATTCTAGCTACGTTCTCGATCCATACTTGGCGGATTCCTGGACACTTTGCATCCATTCTACCACAGATGAAGCTTCAACTGTCCCTAATGCGTGACGAGTTGTCGCGCTATATAAGACTTTCTCCCCCAAACGTTCTCTCATGATATCACTCTCGCCACGTTGGCGCTTAACCCTTGCTTTCGTGAAGTCAAGCAACATTGAGCCTTTGAGGCTCTTCAGGCATCTTCCGGTGCATTGGTGCAGGCACCTGGGTTTGTTTCAAAAAGAATAGAAGGTCGAGGCGCATGGTTTTGGTCTGAACTGCAAGATGCAAAGCATACGCCGTTCAATATATTAGTATTTTCCCCAGATGCTTGCGGCAGAGATTCGAAGGCCCTCGTGGGGCAACTTTGGACTTGGATGTAGATCGTGCTATGTGCTCGCTTTTGAAAATTCCCCTTCAAGGACATCACTGTTCCTGCGGAAACAGGCCTGCATGATGCCCGTAACTAGCGCAACCGCTATCGTGGGTGTTGGACAGCCTTCCGAAGATTCAAGTCTGAAGATGGGATGCGGACAAGAGACGAGCTTGGTTCAATCGTCTCGGCAGTGGTGGACATGGCGACCCGTACGACTTGCCTAGTAAGTCATTAGATCGTAATGGTGTTGTTCCCATTCCCGGAGGTTGTTATGCTGGTGATGTGGCACCCGTGCCTTCGCCGGGTCGAGGATTGGTTACCCGTCATTCAATGAATTGAATAAATGATAAGCATGTAATCATCAAGGATTAGAATGACTGGATAATTCTAGGTCCCTCATGGGAGATTCTCTAAGATTCAATATGTCTACAGACGAGTCTCAGTCAACCTTCCCCTTTCCAGCCCAAATCCCCTCCCTTGCTTGTAGTATGCACAATGTTTCGATTGAAGAATGTTGAATCCGAACGAGGTCGGTATTGCAGGGACTGTATCGAATAGGGACAGTGAAAGTCGGCTTTTATGCCAATCGGGGATCTGCAAGATACTTCCCGAGGCCACTGACAAGTCTAAATAGACGCAATGCCTCAACATATTTTTTTTGAAGTGCTGCTGGAGATTTCAGGAAAGGTTCCGGTAATAGACTTTGCTGGTGCCTGAAACGACGGACGCTACACCGACCGATTAATACTAGGATAACGGTCAACTTTTGCTTTTAGGTTGCATCAAACGTACCACCTGGTTCCGAGGGACAGAGGACCGGAAGATGGTTCGAATGCGGCATGGCGACGGTAGCTGGAGTGCCATTCGACGTCGATCCCGTCGCCGCCGGGCCTTGATGTGCATCCATCGGCGCATTTCCGCTCCGTTCGCGTGGAAAAGGATACAAGAGTCTCAGCAGCGTCACATGAGGCAAGTCACATTCCGGCTTTCCACAGACCACTCATCGAACCCAGCCCAAGACTTCTCCGTAGCCAAAGCGGTGTTTCCCCCCTTCTCTTTAAGACAATGAACAGCGTTCGCGAGAGCATGCTTGCTGATCTGGCTACTTTTGCTCTGAATTTGGTGATTTCGACGTTGATGCTGGTGTTGTAGGTCTTAGCGAAGTGCTTGATAACATGCTGGTCGAAGTCCTCGCCACCCAAGTGAGTGTCACCGGTGGTAGTTGAACCTTCACAGCAACCTGCCCGCCCTACAATGGATGAGAGTTCGCGAAGAACGTCAAAATGAAGATGTAAATTGGATGAGACTTCGTGTCACATGTCCATGAATGACCATTATGTATACTTCTGGTACGAGAGGCTCAAATACTGAGCGGTTCGTGCGGCTTGCCATCTCAACTGTTCCATCATAATCCATCCAGTTCATGTGTCTACAGTGTGGCATGAGATGTGGAATGAAACGTAAATCAAATGAGTTGAGCGTGACATGAGATGAAAATGAAATGAATGAATAGATTGTTAAATGAGTAGAGACCAAAGAATATGAAATATAATGAGTGTGAGATGAGATCTCGAAGAAATTGTAAGATGAACCTGGCCCATATCATCAAGCTCATCCAATCTCATAAATCGGTACCAAATAATGAGTGCTGCTGTGCTCGATGTTCCCTGACAAACAGAGATCGGGAACACCACATGTTGGCGAAGACAACTCCGAACTCGTGCTCCATGAGATCTTCGCCTTGCAAATCCGACTCAAGAGAAACTTATATGCTTCATTTGAAGCAACAAACAAGGCACTCTGATGATCAGAATGGGGATTGATTGCCTCGGAACGGGATGAAAACCTGGTGTTCCTTCTGACGATCGGCTGCATCCGTCTGGCCCTGACCAGGAACGAGATTCCCCATCCGTTTGAGCGGTCAAGAAGCTCAGTGGCCACTCCAACCACTCTCCCGGAACAGAAATTCATAGACAAGCAAGGTTTGTGAGAGTCAGAGAGCATCTACGGTCCTTGTATGATGGACGCACTCATGAATCTGGCGTCATGAATTCGGCCTTTGAGAGTTCAATTCGACGGACGCTTCGAGAACCCATCGACGGGAACTGCGGTACTTCGAGTGCGGAGTCGTAGCCAATCAGCAGAGGCCCATGCTTTTTTCGGACCAATGATGAATTTTGTGGTTGAGATGAAGTGGATCATTGTTGGAGAATAGTGGGGTTGATTTGTACCGCTGTTTTGACGGGTGTTGGTGCGAAAACTTGAAGCAGGAGACTGGCTCTCTCATTTCCATGTGACATCCGAGAAATGGGCATGAGATACGTCGGATTGCTTTTATTAAATCAAAATAAAATCAACACCTCTTGAGGATGTTGGATACGGTTGGAATTCCAAACTGCTTTTTCTACTGTACTTTCGCAGAGGGGTTAGTTCCACCATCCGGCCTTGATGGAGCCAACCCCGACCTTCCAACGGAGCATTCCACTTCATGTCAGAGAAAACTGTGACTTTCGGACGAGCGCACGAGTTGAGAAGTCATGATCAAAGACGGATGCAGGGATGCAGATTGAATGCCGTCGGAGGAAGGGCATGATGAATTCCAAAGTCCAAGTCAGCGGATTAGAAAGGAAGTTGTGGGCTTCACGTCGTAGATGGATAGTTCCGCGGCGCCGAGGGCTCAGGGAGAAGGTACCCGCGTATTGAAAGCAGTGGCGCATGATGGATGTGATCCTATTAGGACGACTGGGTATTGGCATTGCGGGAAAGATGTCGTGATACGTTGGGAACTGCCGCCGCCAGGCGCCCGCGCAGTGCCGGATCCTCCAGCTGAATTGACGGGTTTCCCCAGGCATAGCGGATTCCAGTACGGCAATGAGAATGGCGAAAGAAAATACTGCCCAGCCGTAGATTCTTCATACGTAAACCGGAACTGTCGAGGGTTCACGCGATGATGTCTACATGGGTGGGGGATGGGATTATCAAGATGTCAAAGGACGAGGAGTTCCAGGGATCAATGACACGACATGTCTGGCTGGGTAACGAAAGAGGAGGGTAGGCAGACGAGGAAGTCATTGAGCCATTCCCTCCCGAGCGTCATCCTCTTGAGCACACAAGTTTATGCTCATGGAGAAGCGGGCGGCAAGTCATCCAAGCTGCGTTCTAACCGTTGGAGTCGGCATCTTCCGCACCGCCAACCCGCCACCAATCGCTCCTCTGCGCGGCCATCAGACGATACAAGCCCTCCGTCAACTGATGCCCATCCGCCTCGACCCTCGCCGCCAACGCGTCGGCGGCCTCGGCGAGGACCTTGGGTCGGGGAAGCTGCGCGTGCGTCACGCGCGTGTCGGTGTGCATCGCGATCCGCACCCACCCCTCGCCGCCCCGCAGCCGGAAGGCAGTGTCACGCAATTCTTCCAGGCGCGTGCAGGCGTCGCGAGCGGCGACTACGGCCATGACGGCGGATGTTTCCTGGGGGTGGATGGATGAGATGCGGAGACCGCGGAGGCGTTCGGCTGCGATGGCCGCGGAAGTATTGGAGTTGCTGGCGCTCTCGTTATCCTCGGGCAGCCGCGGCCTTTGGAAGTATCCGCGGGCCCAGTCCCCCATGCCTCTCTTGTTGTAGATCTTGGTTTTGTTCGCCCCGAGCGAGGTGGCCATGGTGATGAGGTCGTCGACCCTGCTGCCGAGGGCGGTGAGATGGCGAGCCAATGCGACGAGGGGCGGTTCATCGAGGAGATCATGGTCGACGGCGGTGGTCTGGGTGCGGTTGGCCAGCGACTGGCGGCGGGACTGATCCCAACCCTCGAGGAAAACGATGGAGTGGTCGAGAGGGAGCGGAGGCATCTGGCATACAGGGTGCAGTCGATCCGGCGGTGGCGGCGGGTGCGTACAGGCGCGGAAGAAGGCGCACTCTCTACTCTGCGAAATGCTCTCCGCGAAGCTGTCCAAGTAGACGTCGAGCACGCGGCCAGCGGCAGGCGACACAGCGAGGCGCAACTTTCCGTCGACGACAGGGAGGAGACGGCGGTCGAGACTTGCGATATTGCCGCCCCCTTCTGTGTGGAAGAAGAGGGCGTCTGCATCGTCGACGATGGGTATGGTATGGAGGAGGCGGCGCAGTTCCGATGCGTCGCGGGTGAGCGGCCGACTCCAGGCGACTTTGATCTCGTCGGCCACCTCACGCCAGGATGCTACCGCAGCAGCGACGGAGTCTGTCAAGGAGGAGTGCCGGAAGCGGGCTGCGTCGGTGTGGTGGTTTCCGGTCGGGGCACTGCTGGCATCGCGGGTCGATGGTGGGGAAATGATGGCGCGGAAGACTGTTCGGGCGACCTCACGCGTATCGCGAAGGGCGGCGTCCCTGGAAAGACCAGCGAGGAGGGCGGCGTCAGGGTCGTTGTCGGAAGAGTCAAGACGGTCGAGGGTTGCGAGCCGGAGGGGGATGCGAGCCCATGCGTCGGCGATTTCCAGGAGGTCAGTCGGCAAAGTGAGATGTGTTGCATCGTGAATCGCGTTTGTGGCATCGAAATGGGAGGAGTTGGTTATGCCGCAGGTTTCGCTGCTTGATCGAGGGTGACATGGAGCTCGGAAGACGAACAAGACGATGGACAGGACGGCCACGACAGCCGAGAAGAGAAACGGGGGGCGGCACCACGATGGCCTCGATGGAATAGACAGTGGAGCGGGAGACAGAAAGGCAAGAGGCGAGGCCGAGGAAGATGCCGCAGCGGAGGTCGGGGGCACGAGGCGGACGAGGCCGTGACACTCGACGATGAAGCAGGGCGGTGTCGGGATCGAAAGGGTCGGCGGCGGGTGGTAACGAATGACGGTCAGGTCGGAGCCGGCGCCAGAGAGGTGGAGGGACAAAGGTTGGTCGGGACGAGGGATAAAAGTGTCGTGGAAGCAGAGCTCGACAGTCTGGGTAGCGAAGTCGGAGGAGTCGTCAGGGCGGTCCCCATCGTTGCTGTCGTCATCTTCGTCGTTACTGGAGGGGTAAGAGTTAGCGAATGATGAGGAAAAGGGAGTCGGGAAGTGTACTCACGGAATATAGACACCGACGCAGAAGCGCAGCGTGTTGAAGCCGTCGCTAGGATGCGGCGGTGGCGGCGGCGTAGGTGATGTTGACGATGTTGACGAGGCCATCCCGGCATCAAAGCTGAAATAGCAGCTCACGTGACGCCCCCAGAGTGGGGCGGAGATGAGGAAGAATGCGATAAGACGTCGATAAGATATCGATAAGCGAGATCGGCGATAAGGATAAGATACCCGCTGAGCGGGGAAGTGACGTCACCAAAGCTGGAAAATGGAAAATGGATTCGAAGTTGTCAACCAACGGAAATCAATTGAGTCGCACCGCAGTCGAACCAAACCAAAACTTAAAACACGGATGGGCAGGTGCATGTGGAAGAATCAAAAGGGAAGGAAAGAAATGAAGGAAAAAAAATCTTGAAGATGGGAGAGGAAGGAGGCCGGGCTTAACTGGCCACGGGTCACAGCTGAGCCTCCGTTTGTCAACCTCGTCACCCATTCAACCCAGCCCATTCAACCCGAGCAAACAATGCAACAATCAATCAATCAAAGCATCAACCAAGGCCACGGCCACGGCCACGGCACCGAAGCCATGCCTACCGGTATACCCTCTCCGCCCGTCTAATCAACATCATCGCTAACCCTTCCATCCGCAGGGGTTCATTCATCTTGAGCCTGTCCATTGCAGTGGCCAGAAGCCCCCAGAGATGCGCGTCTCTTCCCTCCCGTCTTCCGTCTCTGCCGCCGATGCCGTGGTGCTCGAGTCTCCGTCGCGCCGCGCGCTCGATCAACCCATGCCGCAGCCTCAACACCTCTGCCGCCGCTGACCTGTGGCCGTCACCGTCGTTGCCGTCGACACCCGCGCCGTCACTATCGCTTCCTTCGCTGCTCTCGTCTTCGTCGCTGTCGCTGCTGCTGCTGCTGCTGCTTGTCGCACTGCCGGCAGGCGACGCGCCCGGTTCATCGCCGTCGCGTCGAATGCCGCCCTCCTCAGACACCGCCACCACCGATGCTCGAGCTGGGCTCTGTGCCTGTGCGGGCTGCTCTTGCTGCCCATCGACATCCCGCCCACGCTGCTCCTCGTCCTGCTCCTCTGCGCCATCTTCCTCTCGTCGCCGCTCCAACAACATCTCCTCCTCCTTCAGACACAGATTCCGATAATCGCCTGGCCATTCCCACACCTCCAACGTCTTGTCCGCGCTCAGCCCCGACCGCAAGTACCCTTGGCCCTGCTTGAGCTTCCCCAGCTTGTACGCCAGGCTCGTCTTGATCCGTCGCCTAACGGCTGCCCAATGTTTCTTCGATCCTCGCGCCGCACCCTGCTTGTATCCGAGGCTCGCCGCGAGTTCCGCCAGCTCGTCCTCCTCCAGGTCGTCCACCTCGTTCTTCTCTGTGATGCGGCGCCGCGCGAGGAACGCCAGCATGACGATGTCGTCGTCGTCCTTCCAGATGATCTGGACCCGGGAGTTGGTGGCGAGCTGGTCGAGGAATCGGCCCTTGAATTTGAGCGGCTTGCTGGCGTTGGCAACCCGGCCGACATCGCCCTGTTTGGTGGCACGGTCAGTTGAAGTCTTCTAAAGCAGCCATGGGAGTGCTTGCTCACATCATCTGCAGCACTCATGGCTGATGGGATGGGGCGGCCGGCGAGGAGAAGCAACCGACGACCAGAAACAACCGACGATGATGGTTCGACTGATTCCCGAGACGAAAGCGGGAAAGCCGTAGTCGCACGTGGGTATCGAGCCGCAAGATGCAAAGATTCAGATGCGTTGACGAACATCCTGTCGCCATGCTCCGTTTGCTAGGGCCAGCCCGCACACCATCTGAGACCCCGCGCCGCCGTTTGCACCATGAGCCCGACACCCTTTCTCGACCGTCTCCATAAGCTTTCCGAATTGCAAATCTCTTCATCGGACGTCCTCCGTGAATTCGCCATCATGGCCGAACCATCTCGTCCGTACTCCCCACACTCTCAGAGCATCCTCGAGCAGGTGCGGAGCATCGGCGACGACTGGGAACAACTCCCACACGAACTCCAGGCCGCCGTCATCGACATCCACAATCGCTACACTCGCCCCGCGGCCTCCGCACCCTCCGTCATCAGCGACCTGAGCCATCTGTCCGAGCTACCGCTCACGCCGAGCGGCCTGGACCGCGCCGCCTTGGACCGCAAATGGCGCGAGACGCAGCACCTCGTTCCGCGTCATCACGACGTGTCCGGGCGCGACTATGCCCATCAGATGCCCCATCAGCATCTGCACCAGCATCAGCAGCATCAGCAGCAGCCGCAGTCTGAGGGCCAGGCGATTCTGAATCGCTTGCAGCAGTCAGCACCTGTGTCTCCTCGCACGCCGCCGTCCCATCCTCTCCAACGCACCCCGCTCCGAGTTCCCGGCGCGTGGTCTCCTGCTCAGCAGCGGACCGCCAGCGCGACCAGCTCCCCGCTGGTGCAGAGATGGGCCCAGGAACAGCCTCGTAAGCAGTATTCCTCTTCAAAACCCGGCAAGGACTGATTCGAGCTCGCAGATCTATCTCCCGCAGCGCACACGATGCCGAGCCGACTCCCGAACTTCGTCAACCGAGATTACTTGCCGAGTCGCCCCATTCCCATTGATCTCACAAGCAACGACAACACGGATGCCCGGCACAGGACTCTGTTCAACAGCCAAATTCCTACCATCCCGACTACGACGGACGCCCAGCAGCGATCTCTGTTCAACAACCCTGTTCCCTCGATCCCAGCCACCATCAACAACCCCATTGTTACGATTCCCGGCCTCATCAACAACCGACGCCAACGCCTCGTTGAGAAAGAGCGGGAGTTTGAGAAGGCCAACAACGAGTGGAAGACCATGATGCATGCGCTTGTCGATCAAGAGGCCCGCATGTGGGACCTGCTGGCCGAGAGGCAGAAGATACTGGTTGATCTGAGGGAGGAAGAGGGTTCACCGGCTGGAGTCAATCTCGGGGCTGCGGTTGACCTGTTGGACGGGGCGAAGAAGAACAAGAAGCGCCATTCGAAGGCTGAGAAGAGGGCTGCTAAGGCTGCGACTGCCGCTCCGGCTCCGGCTCCGGCTGCCGCTTCTGTTGTCCCAGATGCATCTTCTCATAGACCCGCGATGGAGTAGATTCACAGGACTTGCGCCTCGCTTCTCAGATACAACCTCCCAAATACACATCCAATTCTCCGTTTCACATTCCCAACGATGTCCCACTGCGGTTCCAGTCTACATCACAGCCAACAACTCAACCACATCGCTAACAGTCCAGGTCGGTTCCCGGAAGAAGTCCATCACCACCCCAGCACTTGTCCGCCTGCCCCCGCCATCTACGAAGGATGTCTCTCATCCTCTCCTCGACTTGACCCGTCGTCTTTGCCTCGTTGCCCGCCCTGATGGAGTCCATCATCGATCGCACCATGTCCTGCTCCTCCGCAAGCCAATCATGCTCCCGTCTGGCCTGCTCAAGCCTGGTTCCCCACCAACCCTGGGCCTCACGCGAAACGCGGCATCCGAAACTGCTCACGCGGGAGGCCTGCATCACCGTGTTGCGGAAGATCTCGACCGTCCCGTCCGGGGTCTCGTTGGGGTCTGGAGCGCAGCACATCTTCCGTTAGCCACTTGCTCCAAGGTTGGGATGGGAGAGAGACGAAAGAGATGATGATGACTTACCTTGACCGACGGCGTGGCCATCAAGCCCGCGGAGCTCGCCGTTGAACTCCTCCGCAACGGCACAAGACTGAACGCTCACGCTCCTCAGCGCGGTGCCCACCTCCCACGCCTGCATCTTGTCCATGTCCTCGTCCAGGCGGGCCCTGGCCTCGGCGAGCAGGTCGTGCAGGGTGCCCAGACGCCGGAGCGCCGTCAGCCACGGCTCGGTCAGCATCTGTTCCGGGGTGAGAAAGAGGCTCTTCACACGGGTGACGATAGCCTAAAAGTTCCCGAAGTCAGCGCACCCAACGAGAGAAGAAGAGGAAGAAGGGCCTGGGAGGACTCTTACCGCGACCACACGACCCAACATGCCGCTCTCCGGGACGGCGTCTTGCGCGGGGAACATGTCGAGATCCCGCTGGAGCCGGGCCATGCCCCGCCGCACGGAGGCTTGTCTTTGTTCCGTCGCCGAGCGGAGGTCGTCGCTGTGCTGGCGCAGCGTGTTGGCGGAGGCTCGCGTCTCGGGCCAGGGTGATGCTACTCGGGTATTGTCGTCATCGCCTCGGCCGGTCGGTCTCGGTCTCAAACTTTCATTCAGACGCCGTAGCAGTGGCTGCGCTATCTCGAGGGATGCCAAACGGGCGAGGTGGCGCCAGATCTCGTTGGCAGTGAAGTGTACGGCGACGGCACCACGGATGCCCTCACTGAACGTCTGTGTGAGCTCTGTTGCCGGTGGCGGGACCGGGGTGGTGCCTGGTGGTGTCTCCTGCGCGCTGGGTTCCGTGTTCCCGTCACCGCGGCTCAGGAACGGAAGATAAGTCAGCCATGCGGGGATCTGGAGTGCTCGGATCCAGGTCGATGAAGATGAGAGGGCGTTGCCGATGCTGGTGGCGAGGAAATTGACGAGGAGGAGGACGACACACACGATGACCAGGGGTTTGGTACAGGAACCGAGTACGGCCTTGACGACTGCGAGGGCGGCGTTCAGCCATGGCCATGCCGGAGATACCCAGGCTAGCCAACGTGACGGCGGCTGCGGGAGTGGGTTCTCGTCGGGCCCTGGACGTGAAGTCGACGACTCGGAGCGAGAGGTGGCGTGGATGGTTGTGTTGTAGACGTTGTTGTTCTGATTCATGATGTTCGTCCGCGAGGAGTGCTGGCGGACAGTGTTGTTTGTGGTCGTCGTGGTGCGCACCTGGCTGCTGCCGAGAGGAGCAGCTGGTGCCCGGGATGCCACCGCGGTGGAGATGGCGTTCGCAGCTGGCGGCGGCGGCGGCGGCCGGGGTGCCACGGTGGTGGAGGCATCCCTCGGAGGCGGTCGGGGCTGCGCCGGGCGGTCTTGTCTGGGTGTCTGTGCCGCGAAGGTTGGTTGTCAGCTGTCTGTACGTACGTCACGGGTCGGGTAGCAGGACGAAGAGGAGGAGGAAAGGAACCTTTCTGGGATTGGGTCTCGGCTGCAGCAAACTTCCGGCCACCATTTCTTTCCAGCCGGCTGGCTCTGGCAGTGGCTGCTCGCGAGAACCCGGGCTCGCGCGGGGGCGTTGGTTCGGGTTGCGTGTGCTCATTCTGGCGGTCTGCCTGGGCGATTCACGGTTCTGGCTGTGTATGCGAAGGGCCGTCTGGCTTCATGGCGACGGGATATATACATCACCGTGCTGACCACGTATCGCCGTCCGCTGAGTTGGTCCAGCGAGACCGTCTTTGATGCTGTCTTGGTCAGCTTCGGGCGAAACATGGAGCTTCATCATTGGCCACTTTTGAAAACACACCGCTTGCTTCCTGATGACCTGGCCGTGGCCGAATGTGACTGACCTGGCGCATCTCATCGTTTGTTTGCTTGTTTCTCCCTGAGCGGGCCTTGTCTCGCTTGAAGCCTCATTTCGGTCCAAAACACGGAACAAACGCATCACCACGCCACCGGCCACGACCTGTTTCCCGACACCGCCAGATCGTTCTTGGAGTTGCTCTTCCGTATCAGCAACACTGATTCCAGCCAAGCAGCAGAGGAAGTTAAATACCTGGCGGCAGTGAAGACATTCTTCAACGGAAATGGAGCGCCTGCAACACCAACGAGAGCGCACCCAGAATTCTCTCGACCCTCACCATGGCACCACCTCAGGACAGAAGAAGACACGAGGCCCCAACCACCATGCCTCTGACGAAATTTTTCTTGTGTCTCGGCGCACTGGCAACCGTCATGGCCAGTGCCGCGCTTCTTCGCTGGAACCCAGCCCCGCCGATGCTGCAGACTCCCGTCGCTTCCGCCGCCGCCAACGCTTCCTTTGCAAAGATCTGCCGCGCCAGTCACGCCCTCAGCAGCACCCACCCGGGCGTCGGCATGTCCAGCTGGCCGACCCTCTTCAGCGCGCTCGGTCTGGACGCCCGCACACCGCCATTCAGCAGCGGTGAGTCTTCTTCTTCTGCTGCTTCTCCAGGTGGTGGTCGTCATGATGCCGCTTCGTCTGCTGGAAAGGGCCGTCGTCCGGGACGCTTGGAACGGGAGATCGTACTTCGGGCGTGGACAAAGGCAATCGCGAATACGTACCAGGCCGCGCAGCACGTTCATCGTCATAACGACAACGACGACGACAGCGCAAACGGGGATGAGGACGACGATGCCTGGGCGCGGGTCCTCACGGAGGTCGCCGACGCGCTGTATGATGACGCGGCGAGGGCCTTGTACCTGGGCAGCGTGCTGCCGCAGATGCATGCAGCCGCCCGAGATTGGAACAGGCAGGCTGGGAGCTGGTCTTTCGGCAGCAGCAGTGCCAGTGGGGCGGGACGTGACCAGGGAGAGGATCGTGCGGCGATGATGAAGGAGTTGGTCAGATTGTGTGCTGCTGAAGGGTTGTGGCCGGGTGGTGGTTGATGTGATGTGTCGGTTGTGGTCGTGAGGGCACAGACGAGGTGGCGTGGCTGTCAAAGGAAGTTATTCAGACGAGATTGTTCGACGAGCTTCTGAAACGCAGGAGCAATTTTGATCAAATGTCAATGTCATAGGGGTGAAAGGGAGATCTTGCGTACGTGTGGTCGGGCGGAAATGACGGGTTCCTTGCTTAGCAGGCAGCCCAGCAACATTGCAAGTTCCAAGATTAAATGTTCTCCTTGCCCCAATCTCCGTGTGCCGTGACCGACGAACGTTCCACGCCGAAGCTCGCCGATTCGAAGAGAAATGGCAGACTCAGACGAAGCAGCGGCCGAGCCGACGTACATGCGAGCCACGAGAGCCTCTTCTTCGCGCCACGCCATGCCCCGTCTGTCGGTCTCTCCACGCAGCGACAAGCCCAAAGATGCCGGCAACCCGGAGACAGAGGCGCATCTCGGTGGAAGAAAGGCCGTTCACAAGGCCTCCTCGGTTGCCGTCTTTTCCCCCAAGACAATTGTTGCGTCCGGAGCAAGTTGGTGTTTTCCCGTTCCGCCCATCCTTGGACGACGTCTCTGATGGCTGCTGACTCGTATGCTCTTCGAACAGGCACAGTGACGGACCTCGCCGGGCCAGAGGCGGCCGTGGATGCGGACCCGAAGAAGCCCGCCCTCCGGGCTCGGCAGTACCTGCGGTTCCACGACGCGCACAAGGATAGCGGCGATGAGGACAGTGTCGGGATACAGAAGAGTGTCGAGAATATGGACGCTGGGATGAGGAAGCTGAGGAGGCTTGCGGAGATGGACGGGGGCGGGGCGGAGGATGCGACGGAAGAGAGGTGGCCGGCGAGTTGGGACTTGCCTCGGCACAGTCATCTGAAGACGGCGATCAAGCGGAATTTCCCCCGGTGGATTCGCGGTGTTTCGTTGGAAGAGGAAGGAGTGCCAGAGACGGCGCCAGAGATGAGGGTGGAAGAGGAGGCGGAAGAAGAGCCGGCGTCAGAGGCGGGCCCAGTCGAGGAGGCGGAGACGGAGGTTGAGGCGGAGGCGCAAGACCCGTGGTGGCCAGATGTCGAGAATCTGAACCTCCACGACGAGCCTGCTCCGGAACGAGATGTCGAGCTTGTGAACGAGGACATGGGCCCAGCGGCGACAAACACTCGCGTCGTGGGACCTGCGGCGGATGTTTTTGACGCGACTGCGACGGCCGACATGGCCCACGTCGCGTCGGAGACGACCTCCTTCGGCTATCCGGTGACGGGCGACTTGGAATGGTGGAACTGGTATCGCGAGCGACACGCCAGGTGTCGTGCGGAGGAGAAGACGAGCCATTTGCCGTACGATGCGGGAGCGTCCTCATGATGCTTTGGAGGGACGAAGTCGCGATGCTGCGAGGTTGCTTTGGGCAAGAGCGTGCGAGCGTGTGGTTGCTGGGTTTATGCAAGCTTGTGTAGGTAGTTTATGAAGGAATAGTTGTGCCTGCCATCGCTTCATCCAAGACAGCAGTTCATGTACGACATGCATATGCAGGTCGATGCCGAAATCCCCACACCACGTAGTTCATGCCGCGACGCGGACGCACGCAAACACGATGAGTTCATGTCTGTGGCCAAAATGCCAGCGGCGGGGTTGTCAAGAGTTCGCAGCTCCATTCCTGCCCATGCAAACACGTTGAGTTCATGCAGAAGGGCGACCAGACAGCGGTGAAGTTCGTCAGGAGTTCGCAGCTCCTCCGCAATATTCAAAAGGTCCAGATTCCCGGCCTTCCTTCGTTCCCATTCCTCGCGGTCAAGCCCATCACCATCACCCGGTTGGGTTGGCTGGAACAGCGACCATGACAACCCTCCTGTTTCTTAAAAAACATCTCGAGATATCCCTTGCCAAACAAAACGTCAACCTACTAGGGCTTCTCTGCCATGACTTCGCGTGCTTGGTTCTTGAGACTTCCAACTGAGAAAACAATCACCTTGGACGGACCACTTCGACTGCAACCCCCCTCCAACGTGGCCAAGTCATCTCGACTCTCAGTCGATGCGACGCTGCCCTTGGCACGCCGCATGGCTCCCATCTACCATGCCAAGCACTGTCAACAAGACGTCTCGACGGGTTCAAGGTATGCTTCACATAACGTCAAGAGTCCAGACCATGTTCTAACTTGGAAGCAGCTTCTGGCAACCAAACAAGTCATGACGTCTTCAACCTCTGCGGTGCTCCCAAGCCCGCCTGCCACTACAATCCATCCACCAACCCAGCCTGTCCGATCGAGACACGGCCATGCATCATCGGTCGTCCTGATCAGTCATGGGTTCCGCTTGCCTCTTGATCATCCTCTCCGACCTCACAAGCACACCCCCGAGGTCACACGGAGCGTGCGCCGTGGTCTGGCCAGCCACGGTGCAAGGCTGCAGACCATGGGAGTCGCCGCGAGTTGCATTGGATGATCAAGGTACAGCATGCCCACCTCGCCCGGGACACCCGCACTCTGGATGGGTTCTCCGGCGCACTTCGGCGTTCGCGTCAATGATTCCTCGTTTGTACGGATGTTCACTACTGCCCGACCGGCCGGCGGGTTCAGGAAATGCATCTGGAAGACGGGGTGGACTTGTCGCGGACGCTGTGAGGCCGGAGGACTCCGTCGCGTGGAGTGCGGTGATGTCCTGGGTCAACTTGTCAGCAACCATGCGACGTGGTTGGGGCGGGGTACTTCGTGCGGCCGTGGCAGTCTGTAGCATCCACGAAGGTATTCTGTATGGGGGAAGGAGGGGATGCGAAGATGAGTCGGGGATCTTGAGTGTACTGGAATTTGTTGGATATTCAAATCATGTATTCGCGGAGTTCGCGAGGGGGGGCGAGGTGGTCTGGCCAGCCATCTTGCCAACCCTCGTGGGTCCAAGGGAGCTTGGCAGTGTTCGTGTTTTCGCGGCAGATCTCCCCGGGAAGGTTGAAGACATAGATTCATGACCGATCGAAATTTGAGCGTGGTTGCAAATGGGCTGCGATACACCGGTGGAATCTTGCCGTCCTGGGCTCTTTTCAGAGGTGATGTCGACGGTGCCTAGAAAGCTGACCCCATGTCGGTGGCACAAAGTGCGAATAGCAAAGAGTTGGTGGTTCCATGGTGTTGGCCAGCGGCTGGTTCGTGAGAAGCTGGTTGCTTGTGATGGTGTTGGTGGTGGTGGTGAGGGGAAAGCCGAGGGAAGTCTCCCGTCGTTTGGATCGACATGTGGGATTTGTCAGGGGCGACGGACCAATGGGAATTTTCCGCTGTGGCCCAGATAAGCGAGATGAGATTCGCCAATGGGGTCCGTTGGTGCCTGCCCGTGTGGGGCGGGACCTGGACCAGCCAAAGACTGGTGAGGTACTTCTACCCTCTGCTGACGCCTGCAATGCAATTGAAAGAAACGTCAAATTGGTAAATATAAAAACTCTTCGGAATCAATTGAATTAATTCAATCCACATCCTCTCAAATTTCTGCGGATTTATTTGACCCAGGGTGGGCTGAGAAACCCAATCGCAGCGTATTTGAGGCACGAAATCTCGTCGGAATCTCGTCGATTTTGCCAGCAACGAAACAAACAGCGATGTACCTGAGCGTCGCAGTGGGGCGTTCTGCCCCCCACGCGCCACAACGCCCGCATTTTAATGGTGACCCCGCTGCGACGTACCTGCCTTAGCTACCTAGGTAGGAACGTGCCTGCCTGTCTTACCTAGGTACGTCACCTACCTGATCCCTCCTCCAATGTCTCAAACCCACCATTCTGCCGACGACGAACAAACACCTTACCGACAATATGACGCCGCGCCGCTCACCTCGGTAAAAAGGTGGTTTTTGTCCTCAATTGATGCCTCGAAAAGGCGGGGCGAAATCTTCGGCCGCAACAAGTCTCGACCAGTTGTTGCGAGACTTTACTGCTGCCTTCGAGGCTTCCCAAGAGAAGCTAGCTGAGGCGTACGACAACCTCGCTTCGGGCTACAAACAGTACCAGTCGAAACTCCCAAAGACACGACCCCGAGTCCCATTCGCCCAGTGGACCACCACAAACATTGACGCTCCCGTCCTCCTTCGCGTCCTCGAGGCGAAATTCGGTTCTTGCTGGACCAGCCTGCCGAAATCCGAACAGACTCGCCGCCTCCAGGCCGTCAAAGCTCTCGAGCTTCAACATCCGCTTGAGCTTTTTCTTTGGTTTGGAGCAGCTGCAGTGAGATCCCGAGAGGCCTGGCTGGGTATCGACGCTCTCGACGTAACTGCCCCGACGTTCTTTTCGGAGGTTCTCGCCGTCCGCGCCGATAGGCATCGTCGACCTCGCCACTACCTCACCAATGAGTTCACGCCCTCGGAGATAATTTCGGCAAAAAAGCAACGTAAGCGTCGCTCCTGCCTTGTTGAGTATGATTGTTGACTGACTGTGTTGAAGTGGCGGAACGATTGCAGCAGAAAAGCGAAGAAGCCGAACAGTCTGTTGGCGAATCCGAAGTAACCGACGACGAATCCGATCGCCGAAGCGAAACAGACCACACCCAGCCCGACAAATCCTCTACATCCATTGCTCCCACGAGCGACGGGGATTCCCAAGGTGGAGATTCCAACGACCGCGAGACACAGTCGAAGACAGCCGGCCAGAACCAGAGTCGAGAGACCTACTTTTCTAGAACATCACCATCATCACCGACAGGCGACGACGATTCTCGCCAGAAGACGTACGGCGCAAGCACCGGCTATTTCCGTACCCGCGATCAGGAAGAGGAAGACGATTTGGTCAGATACTCACCCTCGCCGCTCAACGCCCAGTCACCTTCACAAATGGCGATGACAGGCACTGTGGACACAGGATCGGGGGCTGGTATGGGTGCAACAGCCAGCAGGATGCGTTCCAGAACGGGTGCGGCATCTATGGAAGACAGCGGCATTGGTATGAACGACTCCGACGTCGAGGAAACGGAGCAGGAGGTGGGCAAGGCGGACAAGTCCTCTGATCACCGTGACGAGACCGACACAGAGACATCGCGGCAGAAGCGCAAAGAAGCCGAGACAGTGCCGGCTACCGACGTCGCCGCCTTGGAGGAGATCTTCAAAAAGGGCCTTGAGCAGGTTGTTGGGGCGAAAGTTTACATCGCGCGCCAAGAAGACGACGAGAGCGAGGCAATGCAGGATTCCGCTGTACTCAAGAGCAACATGATCGAGATCAAAGAGCGTATGGTTGCCCGAGCAGCCGAGCTTCTGCGCGCGGCCGAAGGTTCAGAGGAAGAGTGGGTAAGCCATTCCCAGGGAGATCTCAGGGCTGGCGATTGGGAAAAGGGCCTTATACAGGCGGGCTGTCAGAAGCGGAAGAGGACGGAGGACGCCGCCACGTCCCGGGCGAAGCGAGTCAAGGCGGAGACATGCGTACGGAAGATCGCGCTGCAGGTTTATGAAGCGTCTCAAACGTTGGAGGAACTGCAAAGAATTTGCGAGAAGGACTGAGGTGTTTCCGGTTTTTGTTTGTTTTCCTTTTGGGGGGCCGGGGGCGGACAAAGGAACGGGTCACGGGTGCCCGTCACTATGAGACTGCCCGTCGAGGCAACAGTATTTGGGTTATGACTACGATGATTATGACTACGATTATGATTAGATGATACAATGAAGAATGATCCAGCTTTGCATCATAGCAAGCTCTTCTTGATTCCTTGACAAATGCAGCAAGGCCTGTGTGGGCAGCGCGCCCTGGGATAGTGACGTTGCCAACATCCCACACTGGACCACCCATCAGTTTGCGACATGGACCGCATACATTTCCAACGCCGTATTTACCAACGGAGCATCAACTCACAGTCATACCCACCCGTAAGCTCCCTCATTGAGCGGCCTACAAGTGACGATGGAGCGGCGAGGAGGCGAGTATGTGTCGTGAAGACGCCGCCACCAAGGCAGAACTTCTGCTTGGGTGGGATGAGATGAGTCCACTCATCAAATGGTGGCGCCAGCGAGCGGGGGCGCCAGTGGCCAGGAGCATGCCACAAGGTCCGTGGCGATTCTCATGGCACTGGAAGCTGCGTGGTGTCAAATCTTTGCCCGCTCGCTCGCTCAAGGTGGCCGCTCATCCGAACTTTTCTTGTTTCGAGTGGCATTGAGGCCCCGGGCTGCTGGGCTGTTGTTGCCTCCCGTCTTTGTCTGCCTTCCAAGGTGAGATGGCCGGCCCAGACAGTGAAGGTACCCACCTCCTGCCTAGGTGCCTTGGGTAGCTAAGGTGCTGGGCAGGTAACTTGGAAGGTACGGGCCCGGGCACTCCAGCTGTGACCAATTCGTGTGGTCACGGCACCTGCTGTGACCAACTTCCGTGGCCACGGCACTTGTCCTGTGGTCCCAGGGTCGCAGTGCCTGCTTTTGGGAGTGATGCTGGTCCTCTCGTCTGCAGCGAAACCAAACAGCTCAATCGAATTCGCCGCATCGCGATGGGCGGTCGGCCATGATCGCCCGCGGTTGGGGGCGCTCTAAGAAAAGGTCGCCCACAATTTGGGGCGGTTTGCCAATTGCCGCCCCCAGCTGGGGGTGGTCTACCAGCTGTCGCCCCCAGTTTGGGGCGCTTTGCCAACCGTCGACCCTGCTTGGGGGCGGTCATCGGCCAACTGTCGCCCACAGTTGGGGGCGATGCTAGATGACGGGAGGTGTTTGCACCGAGAAGAAAGGATAATCTCAGCTTCTCAAAGTACTTTTTCATCTTGCGGGTAGACTCCTCATGCTGAACGGCTCCGGATTGGTGGAAATGAGTTTGATCCCGATCTCGTATCTCATCTTCCAACATGTCTCATCTCATGGCTTCTCTCATCTTATAATCCGTCTCATTTCATCTCATCTGATTGAATATCTCATCTCATCTCATTACATATCTTATCTTACCTCATCTGAGCTCAATGTATCTTATACCATCTCATTATTTATAACAAATAGGTATCATGAATGGAATCCCCTCATCAAGCCCTCATGGCTAATGAATGGAAGCTGTTGCGTCACCAAATTCTTGGCACGGCGTCTGCGTCTCTGCGTCATGTTGCCCGTTAAGAAGCGCCAGCCCAAAGACGAGAAAGATTATTGTAATTGTCTTACTAGGAATAAATATGGAAGCGTGTTTATATCCATAAAGGTACGACTCACGACGATGCGTTCATTGCTGGAAACCTTCCACGTGGGCCTAGTCGCATTTGAACGCTGAGCAAACGGCAGGTCAATGCCCACCGAGGGCGTCGCTGTTGTGGCCATGTCTATTGATGAACGAACCAGTGGTCGGTTTGAACACATCCAAGATGAGTGGGGTGGCAGTGCTCTTGATGATGTGGAATCTTGTGAATGTCGGCATCGCACCGGGTTACTCCATGAAGAATAAAGTTGTGCTCTGGGACCGCTGCCGCTCTTTGTCTCACGGTCACCAAAGTCTTCGTGGATCCGTGGGCCCTACGCTTGGTCGGTCCCATGAACTCACCATGGAGAATCGAGTGTCCCATTCTCGCGGCAGTCTCTCGTTCTTCTGCTTGAGATTCCAAACAGCAAGTTCTCCTTGTCTCCCGCAGCATCATCGCCTCATCGTTCGCGAGACATAGTTATGTCGTTCATCTGTTCCGAGTTCCTCAGACTTTTGGAATGGGTGCACCATGATCACAATCGACTGCGTTGGCTTTTCGTCCTGAAATATCTTCGTCTCCAGCGCTCTTGTGAGAGTCGAGCAGACAGAGACGGGGATCAGACAAGCATGCTCACCCGGCTTGCAGAGCCACCACTTCATCCTCGTGGGCTACGTGTCAAGACCAATCCATCGCCAAGTCCAAACGGGAATCAGACCAGCACTGCGATAATAGACATGAAAACAGTTTCTCACGCAAAGCAGTGCGAACAATTATCCAATTTCTTGCAATACATGGGAAACAAAATCGTCATCATCAGACATCACCAGCGGCAGCACGGCCAGCAGGTTCCATGATAGACGGCGATTGATCCCTCATCGCGCGAGCCGCCGGTCCTCGGCCCCCTCGGCGTCCCGTCGGCCTGATGAATCAGCCAATCTGAGCTGGCAAACCAAGGTTATCTCACTCGTATCCATCGCCGCTCCCCTCCCTCGCGGTGTCACTGCCGAACGCACTCGTGGGATTCGCCGCCGTCATCGTACTTCTGTAGGCTGGACGTGCCGGCTTGCTGCTCACCAGTCGTATCGCATTATTCGCGTCGCATTGCCTCAATGAGACTGTAGTGTCACGTCTTCTGCTGTTGCGAGGCTTCCTTCTTGATGACGATGCCGAAAGCCGTCACAAAGGCGACGGGAGGCTGGCAGTACCCCTCCTCTCCCTCCCCTCGCGGGACGACACACTATGCCGGATGACTGAGGAGTGAGCATCATGGGTCTGGCGGAAGGTGTCCTCGCCACTGCGGCGGCGGGCTTGTCGACGCGGGAGATCCGTATTCAGTCGGCGCAGCGTCGGGGATTCGGGGTCCATTGGTCGTTTGTGTGTACGCTCAGAAACGATTCCGCCGACGTCGAGAACAAGCTCGCCAGCCGTCTCTTTATGCTCCTCATCTGGCTTGGCACTTCCCACGGCCGAAGCAGATATGTCCTGTGGAATCATGGCAATAGGACGTACTCCGAGGTTCAGAAGAACCCGCCCAATGAGCAGCGGGTATCGTTCAAAGAAGTTGAGATCTCGTGCCGTTCTCCGCCGCCGAGCTGGTTGTAGCCGACGGCTGTAGACCGACTTCATTCTCGGGATCCTGGAGGCAGCCCCTCCGCAGTAACAACCCTTCTTGATTGCCCTTGCGAGCCTGGCTCCGTACTTTAAATCTCGTGCTGACACCGCCCGACACAGACTGCCCTCCCCCACGTCCTCAGAGAGTGAGTAATCCAAGAGGCGTTTGCGGAGCTGGTACAAACGATGCTTTTGAGACTTGGAGCTCTTGAAAACTTGATGACTGAGGGAGGCTGGTATCGCGAGGTTGTCGGGCAAATGGTTCAGGCGTTCGCGAATGCTACAGAGCATTAAGGTGTGGTCCTGCGCGGTGGCGGGCGAAATGACGGCTGCAGCGCTGAGGGCTAAGGCTGGCGGAAACTATCGAATGTTAGCGGATAGTTGTGCAACAATCCAGAATCGGCGAAAACAGACAATTTCGATCGCTCCATGGCAACACCGCATACATCGCGACGCTCCACCACAGTCTTCAACGGCACCGAGCAGCGGGCGAAAGCAAGATCGGGCGCAGGATGCCGAAGTGAGTCGAAGAGGATAGTTGAGGAAGCAGATCGGTTGGTTCAAGATGACTGGCAGCAGCTCATGCAGAACAAGATGACGTCCAGGTCATCCCGACGCGCCTCAGAGCCGGAGCTATGAGACGGGGAGCCGAGGTCGAAACAAGGCCGGAGTCGGAGAGACGTCTTGCTCGTGGATTCGGGGAAATGCAAGACGCGTTTGCCGTCCATAATGTGGTCGAATCAGTGACAGCTGGGGATTCAATAGCCATAGGCCTGGCTTCATGGCCTTCGAAGATGGCATACTCGTGGTTGGCACCATCGGTACTAGATCGTTAGCCGGGGCCTTTCTCAGGGTCGAAGAACTGCGGACACGACTCATTCCATGTTTGGATTTCGAATGCTCCTTTGACTTGATGACACGTCAGGCTGGCTGTAGACGGAGGAGAAGAACATGTGGGAAATGAGCATACACCCAATGCTCAAGAAAGAACTGCTTCCGTGTTCAGACTTTTGGACTGGGGCCAAGGCATTTTGTTGCAAGCAAATCGTATTCCAGGTACTTCAAGCAGACTGCGCAGTGCTCTGACGGAACAGACAAACATTCGACGTCGACTTTCGACAGAGTGGTCAACTCGGTACTCCCAGCTTAGTTCTCACGAAAAGAAGTAGGCCATCCCACCTGCGCTTCTGGGCCAGCTTGTCACCTCTCCCCGCACCACAAGTGTTCGGCCTTGCAGAACCCGAGCAAGTACCCCTTGGGATAGGAAGCCCGATCCGCGAGGCTGTTGCGCCGTTTGCTCTCGCACGTAGAGCTTGCTATCGGTTTCGGAATGCGTGCGTGTTCGGCGGGGGGTTTCGTTGCCATTGTCATCGCCGGCTGACTTGAGAACGGCCAGCGGGCTGGCGAAGAGCCTTGCGCTGCAGCTGTCGACGATTTCGATTGGGTAGGCATAGGTATTCGCGTGTCGCGGTTGTCCGCAGTTTGACGGGGAGTAGTCGGGGCACCTCTGACGGGTTCTGGTAGACGCAAGCTGTCGGGTTAGCTGAAGCTCTGGAGCCTGGTCGGAAGGGCTTGGAAGAGAGGATATGGAGGAAAGGAATGTGTCACCGACTTTTGTGCCCACTTCGGCTCCCTCAGGTTACAGCCTGGGACGATTGGTGTCCTCTTCGTTCGATCTTCGGGGTCGCGATGGCCTCGGGCACCACTTCGGGCATGGTCGCAAGACCCGGGTTGTTCGGAGGGAGAGGGTTTGGCGCAGACGCTCCTGTTCTCCAATCGTCAGTTTTGGATAGCAATCGAGCACAAACTGGAAAGACAGCCATTACCGGAACCTCCAGGAGAAAGGAGGATCATGCTCACGACGGAGCTCGGCGGCAAGCAAGTCGGCCAAGTTAGCGCGGGGCTGGGTGGAAATGCATGCTGAATTAAGAAACTCCGGCGACATCAGTAGCGTCTCTTGTTGTTGTGGTTTTCCGGGACTGCGGGCACAGCTCTGGTTGAAGGCAGTGAGGCCAATGCTGAGCTATCGATCGGAAAACGGCGTAGCCATGGGATGCAGTCGGCGGCATGCATGGTCGTCTTTGGGGTCGGAGTGAGGCCTTGGGTGGTCGATGGGCGACGGGACGAAGAGATCGGTTGATTGGAAGGAAATAAGGCATATCGAAAAGGTTCGTGAAGTAATTAGATGTGTAAATTTCCGATTTGGTTTGGTGGTAAAAACGGAATTGGTGCGACGACGAGGGTGAAAGAAGAAAGGAAGAAAACGGGGTGATGCAACCCGTTGGAACTCCCGAGGATCGTATCCAGGCAAGTGATAAGATAAGATAACGTCAGTGAAGACATGGCGGATAAAGAGCTCTAGTGCTAGCGAGTCTGGTACCTAAGGTACCTCCACTACCAGGTAGGCACATACCCAAGCAGCGCCTAGACTCGCACCAATCGTCGCACATGTTGCACCAACCAACACGCTCAATATTTCCTAGGTATTATTCGCAGGCGATTCTAGTAAAATCGGCCATATAAATGGCGGAAGGTAGTCTAGGCGTTAGAGTAGAATTAGTTAGACTTAGGATAGAGCTATAATTAGGTGGTATTTAACCCTAAGTAGAGACTTAAGCTTAGGGTTATATTAGGCTAATCTATAGAAAAGGGGTAATTTAGTAATAAAAGATAAAAAGAAAGATAATCTATAGCTTATTTACTATTATAAGATTATAAGTAGTATTAACTAACTATAAATAGCTTTATTAAGATTAACAAGGAGCATCAAATGCTTATTTATTGTAAATATAAGGCAGCTATTTAGCCTAGGTATTATTCGCAGGCGATTCTAGTAAAATCGGCCATACAAATAGTAGAAGGTGGTCCGGGCGTTAGAGCAGAATCGGTTGGACTTAGGATGGAGCTATAATTAGGTAGTGTTTAACCCTAAGTGGAGACTTAGGCTTAAGGTTATATTAGGCTAATCTATAGAAAAGGGGTAATTTAGTAGTAAAAGATAAGAAGAAAGATAATCTATAGCTTATTTACTATTATAAAACTATAAGTAGTATTAACTAACTATAAATAGCTTTATTGAGATTAATAAGGAGCATCAAATGCTTATTTATTACAAATATAAGGCAGCTGTTTGGCCTAGCGGCAGCATTAAGTCATACTTCCGCCACAAGCATCAGTTGAAAGGAGAGGTTCTCAGAGATATTAAGGACTACTATAGCAGGATGGACTTAGCCAATCCAAAGGTTGATGCTCTCCCTAGGTATTATTTGCAGGCGATTCTAGTAAAATCGGCCATACAAATGGCGGAAGGTGGTCCGGGCGTTGGAGCAGAATTGGTTGGACTTAGGATGGAGCTATGATTAGGTAGTATTTAACCCTAACATACCTTCCACGACGGACTCTAGTAGAGTCCATTGAAAACCACACGTTAAAAAAAGTGGAGTCAATGAAGACATGGGGTAGAGTCCATTGAAATAACAGGGGGTAGAGTCCGTTGAGGTT